>NC_068427.1:54128561-54203561 GCF_023373465.1 Oncorhynchus keta
ATATCTCTCCGGTTTCCTCGTCCCTCTTTATCGTGGCTCCCTGGTGGGTACAATATTTAAAAACGCGATCACATGCATTTCTTTGACATAAAAAAGTCCCTAATTGAAGTGTTCTGTGTGAATGGAGACGAGACATGTTTCTGGACACGATGACGATGTACACGATGACGGTGGACACGATGACGATGGACACGATGACGGTGGACACGATGACGATGGACACGATGACGATGGACACGATGACGATGGACACGATGACGGTGGACACGATGACGGTGGACACGATGACGATGGACACGATGACGATGGACACGATGACGGTGGACACGATGACGGTGGACACGATGACGATGGACACGATGACGGTGGACACGATGACGGTGGACACGATGACGATGGACACGATGACGGTGGACACGATGACGGTGGACACGATGACGGTGGACACGATGACGATGGACACGATGACGGTGGACACGATGACGGTGGACACGATGACGGTGGACACGATGACGGTGGACACGATGACGGTGGACACGATGACGGTGGACACGATGACGGTGGACACGATGACGGTGGACACGATGACGATGGACACGATGACGATGGACACGATGACGATGGACACGATGACGATGGACACGATGACGGTGGACACGATGACGATGGACACGATGACAATGGACACGATGACGATCAACAAAACATGATGGTGGTGGTGATGATGATGATGATGATGGTGATGATGGTGGTGGTGATGATGGTGATGATGATGGTGACGATGGTGGTGATGATGATGATGATGATGATGACGATGGTGGTGGTGATGATGATGATGATGATGATGAAGATGGTGGTGATGATGATGATGATGATGATGATGATGATGATGATGATGATGATGATGATGATGATGATGGTGATGATGATGATGATGGTGATGATGGTGGTGGTGATGATGGTGATGATGGTGGTGGTGATGATGGTGATGATGATGGTGATGGTGATGATGGTGGTGATGATGATGGTGATGATGATGGTGATGATGATGATGATGGTGATGATGATGATGATGATGATGATGGTGGTGATGATGGTGGTGGTGATGGTGATGATGATGATGATGATGATGATGATGATGATGGTGATGATGATGATGATGATGATGATGATGATGATGGTGATGAGGGTGATGATGATGACGGTGATGATGATGGTGGTGATGATGGTGGTGATGATGATGGTGGTGGTGATGGTGGTGGTGGTGATGATGATGATGATGATGATGATGATGATGATGATGATGATGATGATGATGATGGTGGTGGTGGTGGTGGTGGTGGTGGTGATGATGATGATGATGGTGGTGGTGGTGGTGATGATGATGATGATGATGATGATGATGATGATGATGATGATGATGGGGGTGGTGGTGGTGATGATGATTATGGTGGTGGTGATGATGATGGAAAGTTGAATCACATTTTTGAGAATGAAGAGATGCCAGAATGTGAGACAGAGTAAAACCAGTAACAAGGTAGAGACAAGATTAAAGGAGAGATAGTGAGTAAGGTTACACACTGCAATGACGGGATGTACCACTGTACCTTTGACTGAGATCACAGGAGGTCAACCGTCCAAATACAGGAGACAGAACCCTTGGGAATGATAACGCCGTCAACCGAGTTCAGTCTATTTACCTTTCACGGTTATGTTCGTTGTTGAAGACAGCAGAGCAGATGAAGGAGGAGAGGAGACCAGGATCCTGAGCGTTACTTCTTCTTCTTCTTCTTCTTCTTACTGGAAAAGCATCCTGTGGTGTTCTGGTCCTCCTCTACTCCTGAACCAGAGAACCCGTTGGAGAGATGGGCGTTACCAGGTCCCTGGAGAGGACCACTGATGGTCACCCTCCTCTTACCGTTGGCCTTCTGACCCAAGGAAGACTTCCTGGAAGTTGGAGGTGAGAGGTGACTATCCATATAGGCTACGATGGATGATGAGGAGGAGGAGGAAGAAGAGGAGGAGGAAGAAGAAGAAGAAGAGGAGGAGGAGGAGGAGGTGAAAAAGTGGCTAGGGGGAGGAGATGGGAAGAGTTTGATTTGAGGACGAAGAGGAGGTGGTGGAAGAGGAGAAGGAGAGGGAGGTGAAGGGAAGAGTATGGGTTGAGGAGGAGGAGGTGGTGGAGGAGAGGGAGGTGAAGGGAAGAGTATGGGTCGAGGAGGAGGAGGTGGTGGAGGAGAGGGAGGTGAACGGAAGAGTATGGGTTGAGGAGGAGGAGGTGGTGGAGGAGAGGGAGGTGAACGGAAGAGTATGGGTTGAGGAGGAGGAGGTGGTGGAGGAGAGGGAGGTGAACGGAAGAGTATGGGTTGAGGAGGAGGAGGTGGTGGAGGAGAGGGAGGTGAACGGAAGAGTATGGGTTGAGGAGGAGGAAGAGAAGAGGGAGGTGAACGGAAGAGTATGGGTTGAGGAGGAGGAAGAGAAGAGGGAGGTGAACGGAAGAGTATGGGTTGAGGAGGAGGAGGTGGTGGAGGAGAGGGAGGTGAACGGAAGAGTATGGGTTGAGGAGGAGGAAGAGAAGAGGGAGGTGAACGGAAGAGTATGGGTTGAGGAGGAGGAAGAGAAGAGGGAGGTGAACGGAAGAGTATGGGTTGAGGAGGAGGAAGAGAAGAGGGAGGTGAACGGAAGAGTATGGGTTGAGGAGGAGGAAGAGAAGAGGGAGGTGAACGGAAGAGTATGGGTCGAGGAGGAGGAGGCGGCGGAGGTGTGTCGTGAGACTTGGATTCAATAACGAGTCCCTGCAGTTTATCGACCACCTCCACTAACAAGTTGAGAGCTAGAGCATTCTCATCCACGCTCTCTGACATCAGCTGCGTGGCGGACACCATCTTCTGGCCCAGGTCACGGACATCAATACTGCTGTTCTCCATGCTGCTGGCTACGGCCTGTACCGTACTCTTCAGCTCGTCCAAGCTGGGCTGCTCAGTCATATCCAGAGAGTGGTACCCACTAGCTTCGTTCTGGGAGCCTAGCCAACTCCGACGCCTGGGCATGGGGCTAGAGGGAGCCGTCCGAGCCCGGGGGCCACCGCTACTACTACCAGGAGTTAGGATCTTACTGGGGTGGTCCCCCAAAGCGGAGTGATAGACAGGGGACTTAGTGACGGTCAGGCTGATGGTTGGGACAGGGCCTTTCCAGTGAGAGGGAGGGTAGGCATAGTCCCCCTTTCTTAGGTCGTAATTCCTGTTGTCTCCGTTCTGTTTGGTTTTATCTCCACAGGGGGACGAGGAAGACAGTCGTAGAGGTTAGAGGTCAGCGGAGAAGATGGAAGAGAAAGAAAGCAGAAATATTAATGATCATTAAGAAGAAGATCCAACCCAGCAGAAAGAACTAACAGAAACAGTGAGGACGAATCACACGTATTTAAAAATACTTCCTGGAAAGGAAAGAAGAAGCTTTACAATACACTAACACGTATTGTAGTTGCTTCCTGTGTCCCCTCTGTCCTCCTACCATCTGTGTGCACAGGGCTGTAGACAGAGGGAGCAGAGTGGTTCAAGCCTCTCTCCCAGAGGTCTCCTGTCTGGCGACACAGCTTGCAGCTGCCTACGGAGTCATAGCGAGGAAGGAGTCGCGACCCGATGGACTCGAAGCGAGGGAGGGGCCGGGACTGACCAGGGAGCAGGGGGGCCAGCAGGTCAGCAGAGGTATAACTGTCTCTGTGCCCCCCTGACGCGGCTAAATGCTCCCCTGACCACGCTCTCCTCCCGTGGACCAGTCTCTCGAGGGTGATGCGCCGCAGGCTGTCCCAACGACTACGGATAAACCCTCCGCTGGCACTACCTCGTCCACCGTTCTTATAAGTAGAGACAGAGTCTGGGGTTACATTAGGACTAGCACCCCAGTCAACAAGTTAACAGCCCCAGGGATGAGACCGAAGTCTTTAGGGGAGCTACGAGAGAGAAGCAGCCACAACAGGACATTACAGATTATAGCTTCTGTAATGTCCTCAGAGTGACTAACAGAAATAGAGATGACTGTTTTGCATGTCCATGATACTTATGCCACAGAATATTCCCCTTGAGAATGTAACTTTAGCTACATTGAGCCGTCATCAGTAACAGAGTTTATTGCCTTACCTCCCTTATCCTACCTCATTTACACACACACTGTATATAGATTTTTCTACTGTGTTATTGACTGTATGTTTGTTTATTCCATGTGTTGTTGTTTGTGTCGCACTGCTTTGCTTTATCTTGGCCAGGTCGCAGTTGTAAATGAGAACTTGTTCTCAACTGGCCTACCTGGTTAAATAAAGGTGTTCTCAACTGGCCTACCTGGTTAAATAAAGGTGTTCTCAACTGGCCTACCTGGTTAAATAAAGGTGTTCTCAACTGGCCTACCTGGTTAAATAAAGGTGTTCTCAACTGGCCTACCTGGTTAAATAAAGGTGTTCTCAACTGGCCTACCTGGTTAAATAAAGGTGTTCTCAACTGGCCTACCTGGTTAAATAAAGGTGTTCTCAACTGGCCTACCTGGTTAAATAAAGGTGTTCTCAACTGGCCTACCTGGTTAAATAAAGGTGTTCTCAACTGGCCTACCTGGTTAAATAAAGGTGTTCTCAACTGGCCTACCTGGTTAAATAAAGGTGTTCTCAACTGACCTACCTGGTTAAATAAAGGTGTTCTCAACTGGCCTACCTGGTTAAATAAAGGTGTTCTCAACTGGCCTACCTGGTTAAATAAAGGTGTTCTCAACTGGCCTACCTGGTTAAATAAAGGTGATATAATTCAAATAAAATAAAAAACAGTAGTGCAATGTGAGTGTAACAGCATTGTGAGGTGTAGAGTTCTAGTAGATATATGTACCAGAGGCTGTTTGTTCTTGACCAGACAGACGATCCTCACGGCCTCCTCGTCTTCCGGCAGGTCCTCAGGGAGCGGAGGGAGAACTGGCTCATAGTCCGTCTGGGCCACCATGTCATGGGCTGAGAGGAGGGCCTGGGAGAGGAAGAACACGGGCAGTCAGCAAGTACGCCAACCAGTCAGTCAGTCAGTTAGCCAGTCAGTCAGCAAGTCAGCCAACCAGTCAGTCAGTTAGCCAGTCAGTCAGCAAGTCAGCCAACCAGTCAGTCAGTCAGTCAGCAAGTACGCCAACTAGTCAGTCAGTCAGTTAGCCAGTCAGTCAGCAAGTCAGCCAACCAGTCAGTCAGCCAGCAAGTACGCCAACTAGTCTGTCAGTCAGTCAGTTAGCCAGTCAGTCAGTTAGCCAGTCAGTCAGCCAACCAGTCAGTCAGCCAGCAAGTATGCCAACTAGTCAGTCAGTCAGTTAGCCAGTCAGTCAGTTAGCCAGTCAGTCAGCAAGTCAGCCAACCAGTCAGTCAGTCAGCCAGCAAGTACGCCAACTAGTCAGTCAGTCAGTCAGTTAGCCAGTCAGTCAGCAAGTCAGCCAACCAGTCAGTCAGTCAGCCAGCAAGTATGCCAACTAGTCAGTCAGTCAGTCAGTTAGCCAGTCAGTCAGTCAGCAAGTCAGCCAACCAGTCAGTCAGTCAGTTAGCCAGTCAGTCAGTTAGCCAGTCAGCCAGCAAGTACGCCAACTAGTCAGTCAGTCAGTTAGCCAGTCAGTCAGTTAGCCAGTCAGTCAGCAAGTCAGCCAACCAGTCAGTCAGTTAGCCAGTCAGCCAGCAAGTACGCCAACTAGTCTGTCAGTCAGTCAGTCAGTCAGCCAACCAGTCAGTCAGCCAGCAAGTGTGCCAACTAGTCAGTCAGTCAGTCAGTTAGCCAGTCAGTCAGTTAGCCAGTCAGTCAGCAAGTCAGCCAACCAGTCAGTCAGTCAGTCAGTTAGCAAGTCAGTCAGTTAGCCAGTCAGCCAGCAAGTACGCCAACTAGTCAGTCAGTCAGTTAGCCAGTCAGTCAGTTAGCCAGTCAGTCAGCAAGTCAGCCAACCAGTCAGTCAGTCAGCCAGCAAGTACGCCAACTAGTCAGTCAGTTAGCCAGTCAGTCAGCCAACCAGTCAGTCAGCCAGCAAGTACGCCAACTAGTCAGTCAGTCAGTCAGTCAGTCAGTCAGTTAGCCAGTCAGTCAGTCAACAAGTCAGCCAACCAGTCAGTCAGTCAGTTAGCCAGTCAGTCAGTTAGCCAGTCAGTCAGTCAGTTAGCCAGTCAGCCAGCAAGTATGCCAACTAGTCAGTCAGTCAGTTAGCCAGTCAGTCAGTTAGCCAGTCAGTCAGCAAGTATGCCAACTAGTCAATCAGTCAGTCAGTTAGCCAGTCAGTCAGCCAGCCAACCAGTCAGTCAGCCAGCAAGTATGCCAACTAGTCAGTCAGTCAGTCAGTTAGCCAGTCAGTCAGTTAGTCAGCAAGTCAGCCAACCAGTCAGTCAGTCAGTCAGTCAGTCAGTCAGTTAGCCAGTCAGTCAGTTAGCCAGTCAGTCAGTTAGCCAGTCAGTCAGCAAGTCAGCCAACCAGTCAGTCAGTTAGCCAGTCAGCCAGCAAGTACGCCAACTAGTCAGTCAGTCAGTCAGTTAGCCAGTCAGTCAGCAAGTCAGCCAACCAGTCAGTCATCCAGCAAGTAGGCTGACTAGTCAGTCAGTCAGTCAGTTAGCCAGTCAGTCAGCCAACCAGCTAGTCAGTCAGTTAGTCAGTAAGTCATCAAGTCAGCCAACCAGCTAGCCAGTCAGTCAGTCAGCCAACCAGTCAGTCAACAAGTCAGCCAACCAGTCAGTCAGTCAGTTAGCCAGTCAGTCAGTTAGCCAGTCAGTCAGTCAGTTAGCCAGTCAGCCAGCAAGTATGCCAACTAGTCAGTCAGTCAGTTAGCCAGTCAGTCAGTTAGCCAGCAAGTATGCCAACTAGTCAATCAGTCAGTCAGTTAGCCAGTCAGTCTGCCAGCCAACCAGTCAGTCAGCCAGCAAGTATGCCAACTAGTCAGTCAGTCAGTCAGTCAGTTAGCCAGTCAGTCAGTTAGTCAGCCAACCAGTCAGTCAGTCAGTCAGTCAGTCAGTCAGTTAGCCAGTCAGTCAGTTAGCCAGTCAGTCAGTTAGCCAGTCAGTCAGCAAGTCAGCCAACCAGTCAGTCAGTTAGCCAGTCAGCCAGCAAGTACGCCAACTAGTCAGTCAGTCAGTCAGTTAGCCAGTCAGTCAGCAAGTCAGCCAACCAGTCAGTCATCCAGCAAGTAGGCTGACTAGTCAGTCAGTCAGTCAGTTAGCCAGTCAGTCAGCCAACCAGCTAGTCAGTCAGTTAGTCAGTTAGCCAGTAAGTCATCAAGTCAGCCAACCAGCTAGCCAGTCAGTCAGTCAGCCAACCAGTCAGTCAGTCAAGTCAGCCAACCAACCAGCCAGTCGTCAGTCAGCAAGTCAACCAACCAGCCAGTCAGTCAGCTAGCCAGTCAGCTAACCAGCCAGTCAGTCAGTTAGCCAGTCAGTAAGCCAACCAGTCAGTCAGTCAGTTAGCCAGTCAGCCAGCAAGTACGCCAACTAGTCAGTCAGTCAGTCAGTTAGCCAGTCAGTCAGCCAACCAGTCAGTCAGCCAGCAAGTATGCCAACTAGTCAGTCAGTCAGTCAGTTAGTCAGTCAGTCAGTTAGCCAGTCAGTCAGCCAGCCAGTCAGTTAGCCAGTTAGTCAGTTAGCCAGTCAGCCAGCAAGTATGCCAACTAGTCAGTCAGTCAGTTAGCCAGTCAGTCAGCAAGTCAGCCAACCAGTCAGTCATCCAGCAAGTAGGCCGACTAGTCAGTCAGTCAGTTAGTCAAGTCAGCCAACCAGCTAGCCAGTCAGTCAGTCAGCCAACCAGTCAGTCAGCAAGTCAGCCAACCAGTTAGCCAGTCAGTCAGCCAACCAGTCAGTCAGTCAGCAAGTCAGCCAACCAGCCAGTTAGTCAGTTAGCCAACCAGTCAGTCAGCCAACCAGTCAGTCAGTCAGTCAGCAAGTCAGCCAACCAGCCAGTCAGTCAGTCAGCTAGCCAGTCAGCCAACCAGCCAGTCAGTCAGTTAGCCAACCAGTCAGTCAGCCAACCAGTCAGTCAGTCAGTCAGTGAGTCAGTTAGCCAGTAAGTCAGCGAGTCAGTGAGTCAGTCAGTCAGTGAGTCAGTCAGTCAGCAAGAGGAACACAGATCAACAGAGGGAAGTCCTATAGCCTCTTTCACAGTACTAAGCCAAGCTAAACTGAGCCGAGCCAAGTGATACTTCACCTGTCATTTTACCCAACTAGAATAGTTTATTGAAAGGAAAATAATCAAGACAGCACGCTAACGTTCGGGTTAGCACACTAACGTTCGGGTTAGCACGCTAACGTTCGGGTTAGCACGCTAGTGTTCGGGTTAGCACGCTAGTGTTCGGGTTAGCACGCTAACGTTCGGGTTAGCACGCTAGTGTTCGGGTTAGCACGCTAGTGTTCGGGTTAGCACGCTAACGTTCGGGTTAGCACGCTAACGTTCGGGTTAGCACGCTAGTGTTCGGGTTAGCACGCTAACGTTCGGGTTAGCACGCTAGTGTTCGGGTTAGCACGCTAGTGTTCGGGTTAGCACGCTAGTGTTCTGGTTAGCACGCTAATGTTCGGGTTAGCGCGCTCGTGGGAGAAGGCCACAAGTAGTCTAATCTGTTCTGACAGTAAAAGCCCAACGGTCTGAATAAGGTGAATGAAAGCTCCCACAGCTTACCTGTAGATGGGGGGACTTCAATAGACTATAGAGCTGTCTGGCCTCTGGGGACGGAGCTGGTACTGCTCGGATGTTGGACAGGATCTGTTAAACAGGCATACAAACAAACACAAGATCAGTACCATTAGCTGTCATTCATGATGTTGTGGGCTGCACAGTTAGCCCAAGTCATCTAGTTCTCTGTCAGAGAGTGAGGGTACGTCCTAAATGCTACCCTACTCTCTATATAGTGCACTACTTTAGATCCTTTATGCCCTGGTAAAAATATAAGGAAAAGGGTGCCAATTCAGACACTCCCTAAGAGTCTAGTGCACTTTTTATTTTTGTACCTTGGTTTAACTAGGCAAGTCAGTTAAGAAGAAATTCTTACTTTCAATGACGGTCTTGGAACAGTGGGTTAACTGCCTTGTTCAGGGGCAGAACGACAGATTCTTACCTTGTCAGCTCGGGATTTGATCTAGCAACCTTAGGTTACTAGTCCAACGCTCTAACCACTAGGCTACCTGCCGAGGTACTGACCTCGTGAGAGAGACCAGAAGCATAGGGCAGGTAGTTACTGGGTGGACTGACCTCGTGAGAGAGACCAGAGGCATAGGGCAGGTAGTGGTGACTGGGTGGACTGACCTCGTGAGAGAGACCAGAGACATAGGGCAGGTAGTTACTGGGTGGACTGACCTCGTGAGAGAGACCAGAGGCATAGGGCAGGTAGTGACTGGGTGGACTGACCTCGTGAGAGAGACCAGAGGCATAGGGCAGGTAGTGACTGGGTGGACTGACCTCGTGAGAGAGACCAGAGGCATAGGGCAGGTAGTGACTGGGTGGACTGACCTCGTGAGAGAGACCAGAGGCATAGGGCAGGTAGGGACTGGGTGGACTGACCTCGTGAGAGAGACCAGAAGCATAGGGCAGGTAGTGGTGACTGGGTGGACTGACCTCGTGAGAGAGACCAGAGACATAGGGCAGGTAGGGACTGGGTGGAAGACTTCTGAACTTCTGCAGACACTCGTAGATCTGTAGAGAGAACAGACATGTTCATTACACAGATTACACAGAGACAAAACAGACAGACAGGCACTAGGTATGACATTAAAGAGGGCGTAGTGACTACTGTAGAAAACACCAAGATAACATTACAGAGGGCTAACAGTGACTACTGTATAAAACACCAAGATAACATTACAGAGGGCTAGCGTAGCGACTACTGTATAAAACACCAAGATAACATTACAGAGGGCTAGCGTAGTGACTACTGTAGAAAACACCAAGATAACATTACAGAGGGCTAGCGTAGCGACTACTGTATAAAACACCAAGATAACATTACAGAGGGCTAGCGTAGCGACTACTGTAGAAAACACCAAGATAACATTACAGAGGGCTAGCGTAGTGACTACTGTAGAAAACACCAAGATAACATTACAGAGGGCTAGCGTAGCGACTACTGTATAAAACACCAAGATAACATTACAGAGGGCTAGCGTAGCGACTACTGTAGAAAACACCAAGATAACATTACAGAGGGCTAACAGTGACTACTGTAGAAAACACCAAGATAACATTACAGAGGGCTAACAGTGACTACTGTATAAAACACCAAGATAACATTACAGAGGGCTAGCGTAGCGACTACTGCAGAAAACACCAAGATAACATTACAGAGGGCTAACAGTGACTACTGTATAAAACACCAAGATAACATTACAGAGGGCTAGCGTAGCGACTACTGTAGAAAACACCAAGATAACATTACAGAGGTCTAGCATAGCGACTACTGTAGAAAACACCAAGATAACATTACAGAGGTCTAGCGTAGCGACTACTGTAGAAAACACCAAGATAACATTACAGAGGGCTAGCGTAGCGACTACTGTAGAAAACACCAAGATAACATTACAGAGGGCTAGCGTAGCGACTACTGTAGAAAACACCAAGATAACAAGGTAACATTACAGAGGGCAAACATAGCGACTACTGTAGAAAACAACAACATTACAGAGGGCTAACATAGTGACTACTGTAGAAAACACCAAGATAACATTAAAGAGGGCTAGCGTAGCGACTACTGTAGAAACAGCCTACATTACAGACCAGCATTACAGAGGGCTAGCATAGTGACTACTGTAGAAAGCACCAACATTGCAGAGGGCTAGCGTAGCGACTACTGTAGAAAACACCAAGATAACATTACAGAGGGCTAGCATAGCGACTACTGTAGAAAACACCAACATTAGAGGGCTAGCATAGTGACTACTGTAGAAAACACCAAGATAACATTAGAGGGGGCTAGCATAGCGACTACTGTAGAAAACACCAAGATAACATTAAAGAGGGCTAGCGTAGCGACTAATGTAGAAAACACCAAGATAACATTAGAGGGGTAGCGTAGCGACTACTGTAGAAAACACCAAGATAGCATTACAGAGGGCTAGCGTAGCGACTACTGTAGAAAACACAAATATAAAATTAAAGAGGGCTAACAGTGACTACTGTATAAAACACCAAGATAACATTACAGAGGGCTAGCGTAGCAACTACTGTAGAAAAC
This sequence comes from Oncorhynchus keta, assembly GCF_023373465.1. NCBI lineage: Eukaryota > Metazoa > Chordata > Actinopteri > Salmoniformes > Salmonidae > Oncorhynchus > Oncorhynchus keta. The sequence continues at coordinate 54,139,749 of NC_068427.1, forward strand.
ACCAACATTACAAAGGGCTAGCGTAGCAACTACTGTAGAAAACACCAAGATACCATTACAGAGGGCTAGCATAGTGACTACTGTAGAAAACACCAACATTACAGAGGGTTAGCATAGTGACTACTGTAGAAAACACCAACATTACAGAGGGTTAGCATAGTGACTACTGTAGAAAACACCAACATTACAGAGGGCTAGCATAGTGACTACTGTAGAAAACACCAACATTACAGAGGGCTAGCATAGTGACTACTGTAGAAAACACCAACATTACAGAGGGCTAGCGTAGCGACTAAGATAACAAGGTAACATTACAGAGGGCTAGCGTAGCGACCAAGATAACAAGGTAACATTACAGAGGGCTAGCGTAGCGACCAAGATAACAAGGTAACATTACAGAGGGCTAGCGTAGCGACTAAGATAACAAGGTAACATGACAGAGGGCTAGCGTAGCGACTAAGATAACAAGGTAACATTACAGAGGGCTAGCGTAGCGACTAAGATAACAAGGTAACATGACAGAGGGCTAGCGTAGCGACTAAGATAACAAGGTAACATTACAGAGGGCTAGCGTAGCGACTAAGATAACAAGGTAACATTACAGAGGGCTAGCGTAGCGACTAAGATAACAAGGTAACATGACAGAGGGCTAGCGTAGCGACTAAGATAACAAGGTAACATTACAGAGGGCTAGCGTAGCGACTAAGATAACAAGGTAACATGACAGAGGGCTAGCGTAGCGACTAAGATAACAAGGTAACATTACAGAGGGCTAGCGTAGCGACTAAGATAACAAGGTAACATGACAGAGGGCTAGCGTAGCGACTAAGATAACAAGGTAACATGACAGAGGGCTAGCGTAGCGACTAAGATAACAAGGTAACATTACAGAGGGCTAGCGTAGCGACTAAGATAACAAGGTAACATTACAGAGGGCTAGCGTAGCGACTAAGATAACAAGCATTAGATACATATAATTCATGTACCATGTCACTATCATGCATGTCTGTATGTATGGATTAAAAAGGTATGGATTAAAAGGTATGGATTAAAAAGGTATGGATTAAAAGGTATGGATTAAAAAGGTATGGATTAAAAAAGGTATGGATTAAAAGGTATGGATTAAAAGGTATGGATTAAAAGGTATGGATTAAAAGGTATTGATTAAAGGGTATGGATTAAAAGGTATGGATTAAAAGGTATGGATTAAAAGGTATTGATTAAAGGGTATGGATTAAAAAGGTATGGATTAAATGGTATGGATTAAAGGGTATGGATTAAAGGGTATGGATTAAAAGGTATTGATTAAAAAGTACTGATTAAAAGGTATGGATTAAAAAGGTATGGATTAAAAGAAGCTAACTAACACTTATAGCTGTCATTATGGTAGTATTATATACAGGTAATATCAAGATGTATGGCCAAAATCTGGGTGATGTATGGTTTGGCTCATAAAGGGGTTGGATTAATGGTCAGATTTCAGACCCTGTATAAAAAAGAAACACAAATAAATATGACAGTCTTTTAGCAGAGACTGTATAAAAAAAAATACAGATTTGAGACCTTGAGTAGAGACTGTAGCCAGGGGGCGCTGAGAAGGCTGTAGAGGACTTCAGACCCACTGATGTCACTGTGGATAGCCAGCCTCACCTCCTCTGTCACACTGGACAGCATCTCTGTCAGACCTGGGGGGGGGGCAGGGGGAGAGATTGAGATAAAGACATACAGCAGAGACAGAGATAAGGACCTGGACAGAGACAGGCACATAGTTAACCAGAAGAAGAGGCCGGGACAGAGAACGGTACAGAGATAGAGACACAGACAGGGAACGGAACAGGGACCTGAACAGAGATAGAGACACAGACAAGGACCTGGACAGGCAGAAGAAGAGACAGAGACATATAGAAGAAGTGGCAGGGACCGACACCTAAACAGAGACAGGCAGAAGAAGAGACAGGGACAGACACCTAAACAGAGACAGGCAGAAGAAGAGACAGGGACCGACACCTAAACAGAGACAGGCAGAAGAAGAGACAGGGACCGACACCTAAACAGAGACAGGCAGAAGAAGAGACAGGGACCGACACCTAAACAGAGACAGGCAGAAGAAGAGACAGGGACAGACAGCTAAACAGAGACAGGCAGAAGAAGAGACAGAGACAGTCAGAAGAAGAGACAGAGACAGGAGACAGAGACAGGCAGAAGGAGAGACAGGCAGAAGGAGAGACAGACAGGCAGAAGGAGAGACAGGGACAGACACATAAACATAGACAGGAGACAGAGACAGTCAGAAGAAGAGACAGAGACAGGGACCGGGGACAGAGACAGGCAGAAGAAGAGACAGGGACAGACACCTAAACAGAGACAGTCAGAAGAAGAGACAGGGACAGTCAGAAGAAGAGACAAAGACAGGCAGGGATAAGGTCAGAGAAAGCGATAGGCAGGAGAAGAGACAAGGGCAGGAAGAGAGACAGGGAGAGGCAGGGATAGAGACAGGCAGAGACAGGGACGGGCAGGGACAGGGACCGGAACAGGAGCAGGGACAGAGACAGGGACAGGAAGCGGCAAAGGACACACAGAGACAGAGAGAGAGAAGCAGATACAATAGAGCACACAGAAGGGGGTGGTGTAATCTAGTGAGATAAAGACACAGGGGAGACAGAGACACTGGAGATAAAGACACCGGGGAGACAGAGACAGTAGAGATAAAGACACAGGGGAGACGGAGAGACTGGAGATAAAGACACAGGGGAGACAGAGACAGTAGAGATAAAGACACAGGGGAGACAGAGACACTGGAGATAAAGACACCGGGGAGACAGTAGAGATAAAGACACAGGGGAGACAGAGACACTGGAGATAAAGACACCGGGGAGACAGTAGAGATAAAGACACAGGGGAGATGGAGACACTGGAGATGAAGACACAGGGGAGACAGAGACAGTAGAGATAAAGACACAGGGGAGACAGAGACAGTAGAGATAAAGACACAGGGGAGACAGAGACAGTAGAGATAAAGACACCGGGAGACAGTAGAGATAAAGACACAGGGGAGACAGAGACAATAGAGATGAAGACACAGGGGAGACAGAGACAATAGAGATGAAGACACAGGGGAGACAGAGACAATAGAGATAAAGACACAGGGGAGACAGAGACAATAGAGATGAAGAAACAGGGGAGACAGAGACAATAGAGATGAAGACACAGGGGAGACAGAGACAATAGAGATAAAGACACAGGGGAGACAGAGACAGTAGAGACAAAGACACAGGGGAGACAGAGACACTGGAGATAAAGACACAGGGGAGACAGAGACAGTAGAGATAAAGACACAGGGGAGATGGAGACACTGGAGATAAAGACACCGGGGAGACAGTAGAGATAAAGACACAGGGGAGACGGAGACACTGGAGATAAAGACACAGGGGAGACAGAGACAGTAGAGATAAAGACACAGGGGAGATGGAGACACTGGAGATAAAGACACCGGGGAGACAGTAGAGATAAAGACACAGGGGAGATGGAGACACTGGAGATAAAGACACAGAGGAGACAGAGACAGTAGAGATAAAGACACAGGGGAGATGGAGACACTGGAGATAAAGACACCGGGGAGTCAGAGACAGTAGAGATAAAGACACAGGGGAGACAGAGACAGTAGAGATAAAGACACAGGGGAGACAGAGACAGTAGAGATAAAGACACAGGGGAGACAGAGACAGTAGAGATAAAGACACAGGGGAGATGGAGACACTGGAGATAAAGACACCGGGGAGACAGTAAAGATAAAGACACAGGGGAGACGGAGACAGTAGAGATAAAGACACCGGGGAGACAGAGACAGTAGAGATAAAGACACAGGGGAGACAGAGACAGTAGAGATAAAGACACCGGGAGACAGAGACAGTAGAGATAAAGACACCGGGGAGACAGAGACAGTAGAGATAAAGACACAGGGGAGACAGAGACAGTAGAGATAAAGACACAGGGGAGACGGAGACAGTAGAGATAAAGACACAGGGGAGACGGAGACAGTAGAGATAAAGACACAGGGGAGACAGAGACAGTAGAGATAAAGACACAGGGGAGACGGAGACAGTAGAGATAAAGACACAGGGGAGACGGAGACAGTAGAGATAAAGACACAGGGGAGACAGAGACAGTAGAGATAAAGACACAGGGGAGACAGAGACAGTAGAGATAAAGACACAGGGGAGACAGTAGAGATAAAGACACAGGGGAGACAGAGACAATAGAGATGAAGACACAGGGGAGACAGAGACAATAGAGATGAAGACACAGGGGAGACAGAGACAATAGAGATAAAGACACAGGGGAGACAGAGACAATAGAGATGAAGAAACAGGGGAGACAGAGACAATAGAGATGAAGACACAGGGGAGACAGAGACAATAGAGATAAAGACACAGGGGAGACAGAGACAGTAGAGACAAAGACACAGGGGAGACAGAGACACTGGAGATAAAGACACAGGGGAGACAGAGACAGTAGAGATAAAGACACAGGGGAGATGGAGACACTGGAGATAAAGACACCGGGGAGACAGTAGAGATAAAGACACAGGGGAGACGGAGACACTGGAGATAAAGACACAGGGGAGACAGAGACAGTAGAGATAAAGACACAGGGGAGATGGAGACACTGGAGATAAAGACACCGGGGAGACAGTAGAGATAAAGACACAGGGGAGATGGAGACACTGGAGATAAAGACACAGAGGAGACAGAGACAGTAGAGATAAAGACACAGGGGAGATGGAGACACTGGAGATAAAGACACCGGGGAGTCAGAGACAGTAGAGATAAAGACACAGGGGAGACAGAGACAGTAGAGATAAAGACACAGGGGAGACAGAGACAGTAGAGATAAAGACACAGGGGAGACAGAGACAGTAGAGATAAAGACACAGGGGAGATGGAGACACTGGAGATAAAGACACCGGGGAGACAGTAAAGATAAAGACACAGGGGAGATGGAGACAGTAGAGATAAAGACACCGGGGAGACAGAGACAGTAGAGATAAAGACACAGGGGAGACAGAGACAGTAGAGATAAAGACACCGGGGAGACAGAGACAGTAGAGATAAAGACACCGGGGAGACAGAGACAGTAGAGATAAAGACACAGGGGAGACAGAGACAGTAGAGATAAAGACACAGGGGAGACGGAGACAGTAGAGATAAAGACACAGGGGAGACGGAGACAGTAGAGATAAAGACACAGGGGAGACAGAGACAGTAGAGATAAAGACACAGGGGAGACGGAGACAGTAGAGATAAAGACACAGGGGAGACGGAGACAGTAGAGATAAAGACACAGGGGAGACAGAGACAGTAGAGATAAAGACACCGGGAGACAGTAGAGATAAAGACACAGGGGAGACAGAGACAATAGAGATAAAGACACAGGGGAGACAGAGACAATAGAGATGAAGACACACTGGAGACAGAGACAATAGAGATAAAGACACAGGGGAGACAGAGACAATAGAGATAGCAAAAATAGATATGTAAAAAACTGTAATTGAACCCTGACTTTGGCAGTACTGCCATTAGGCCATTGAATATCAGCTTCATACATGGAAAAGCGTGTTTGTGAGTCTCTTCCTCTTTTCTTTTTCTATGGTATTATGACGGTCCGCAAACATTCGGTAGAGGTATATGCTGCCACCTACTGTGTGGCCTGTATCCTACTGTTCTGGAGTGTCAATTCATAACACTGTGACACAAAGGGGAGGTGAAAACGAAGAAAAGTGGCCCTTCCAGTAACCCTGCACCCATTAAAACCTCACTACCAACTAACCCTGCACCCATTAAAACCTCACTACCAACTAACCCTGTACCCATTAAAACCTCACTACCAACTAACCCTGTACCCATTAAAACCTCACTACCAACTAACCCTGTACCCATTAAAACCTCACTACCAACTAACCTTGTACCCATTAAAACCTCACTACCAACTAACCCTGTACCCATTAAAACCTCACTACCAACTAACCCCGCACCCATTAAAAACTCACTACTATACCAACTAACCCTGCACCCATTAAAACCTCACTACCAACTAACCCTGCACCCATTAAAACCTCACTACCAACTAACCCCGCACCCATTAAAACCTCACTACCAACTAACCCTGCACCCATTAAAACCTCACTATCAACTAACCCTGGACCCATTAAAATCTCACTACCAACTAACCCTGCACCCATTAAAACCTCACTACCAACTAACCCTGCACCCGTTAAAACCTCACTACCATCTAACCCTGCACCCATTAAAACCTCACTACCAACTAACCCTGCACCCATTAAAACCTCACTACTAACTAACCCAGGACCCTTAAAACCTCACTAGCAACTAACCCTGCACCCATTAAAACCTCACTACCAACTAACCCTGCACCCGTTAAAACCTCACTACCAACTAACCCTGCACCCATTAAAACCTCACTACCAACTAACCCTGCACCCTTAAAACCTCACTACCAACTAACGCTGCACCCATAAAACCTCACTACCAACTAACCCTGCACCCGTTAAAACCTCACTACCAACTAACCCTGCACCCATTAAAACCTCACTACCAACTAACCCTGCACCCATTAGAGACACACCTGGCTGGGTCACTAGACAGACACCTGGCTGGGTCACTAGAGACACACCTGGCTGGGTCACTAGACAGACACCTGGCTGGGTCACTAGAGACACACCTGGCTGGGTCACTAGACAGACACCTGCCTGGGTCACTAGAGACACACCTGGCTGGGTCACAAGAGATACACCTGGCTGGGTCACTAGACAGACACCTGGCTGGGTCACTAGAGACACACCTGGCTGGGTCACTAGACAGACACCTGCCTGGGTCACTAGAGACACACCTGGCTGGGTCACAAGAGAGACACCTGGCTGGGTCACTAGACAGACACCGGGCTGGGTCACTAGAGAGACACCTGGCTGGGTCACTAGACAGACACCTGGCTGGGTCACTAGAGAGACACCTGGCTGGGTCACTAGACAGACACCTGGCTGGGTCACTAGAGAGACACCTGGCTGGGTCACTAGAGAGACACCTGGCTGGGTCACTAGAGAGACACCTGGCTGGGTCACTAGACAGACACCTGGCTGGGTCACTAGAGAGACACCTGGCTGGGTCACTAGAGACACACCTGGCTGGGTCACTAGAGACACACCTGGCTGGGTCACTAGACAGACACCTGGCTGGTTCACTAGAGAGACACCTGGCTGGGTCACTAGAGACACACCTGGCTGGGTCACTAGACACAGCGGTTAATAAACCACACACTGTATCCGGCAGATTAATGTATACTGCAGCTTAAAAAGTGACCGTATGCCATGTATGAAGACGACTCCACTAGATAGATATGCACTAAACAATACGCTGTGCAAACACGTTGATCTCGTCAACTGTCCGTGTGTTACAATAGAGGATGTAGCTAACGTACCAATACTCAGAATGTTGTTCCTGGAACCTCTTATCTTCACCCTCACTGATCACCACACATCCGGGTTGAACTAAACCCCCCCCGCCCCACAAAGCCACTGAAGATTTAAAAATAAACCCAGGGTTAGGGTGAGGAGCATCCAGGGTTAGAGTTAGGAGCATCCAGGGTGAGGAGCATCCAGGGTTAGAGTTAGGAGCATCCAGGGTTAGGAGCATCCAGGGTTAGAGTTAGGAGCATCCAGGGTTAGAGTTAGGAGCATCCAGGGTTAGGAGCATCCAGGGTTAGGAGCATCCAGGGTTAGGAGCATCCAGGGTTAGAGTTAGGAGCATCCAGGGTTAGGAGCATCCAGGGTTAGAGTTAGGAGCATCCAGGGTTAGAGTTAGGAGCATCCAGGGTTAGAGTTAGGAGCATCCAGGGTTAGAGTTAGGAGCATCCAGGGTTAGGAGCATCCAGGGTTAGAGTTAGGAGCATCCAGGGTTAGAGTTTCATCCAGGGTTAGGAGCATCCAGGGTTGAGTTAGGAGCATCCAGGGTTAGAGTTAGGAGCATCCAGGGGAGTTAGGAGCATCCAGGGTTAGAGTTAGGAGCATCCAGGGTTAAGCATCCAGGGTTAGAGTTAGGAGCATCCAGGGTTAGAGTTAGGAGCATCCAGGGTTAAGCCATCCAGGGTTAGAGTTAGGAGCATCCAGGGTTAGAGTTAGGAGCATCCAGGGTTAGAGTTAGGAGCATCCAGGGTTAGGAGTTAGGAGCATCCAGGGTTAGAGTTAGGAGCATCCAGGGTTAGAGTTAGGAGCATCCAGGGTTAGAGTTAGGAGCATCCAGGGTTAGGAGCATCCAGGGTTAGAGTTAGGAGCATCCAGGGTTAGAGTTAGGAGCATCCAGGGTTAGAGTTAGGAGCATCCAGGGTTAGAGTTAGGAGCATCCAGGGTTAGAGTTAGGAGCATCAGGGTTAGGAGCAGGGTTAGGAGCATCCAGGGTTAGGAGCATCCAGGGTTAGGAGCATCCAGGGGGTTAGGAGCATCCAGGGTTAGAGGAGCATCCAGGGTTAGAGTTAGGAGCATCCAGGGTTAGAGTTAGGAGCATCCAGGGTTAGAGTTAGGAGCATCCAGGGTTAGAGTTAGGAGCATCCAGGGTTAGGAGCATCCAGGGTTAGGAGCATCCAGGGTCAGGAGCATCCAGGGTTAGGAGCATCCAGGGTTAGGAGCATCCAGGGTTAGAGTTAGGAGCATCCAGGGTTAGGAGCATCCAGGGTTAGAGTTAGGAGCATCCAGGGTTAGGAGCATCCAGGGTTAGAGTTAGGAGCATCCAGGGTTAGAGTTAGGAGCATCCAGGGTTAGAGTTAGGAGCATCCAGGGTTAGAGTTAGGAGCATCCAGGGTTAGAGTTAGGAGCATCCAGGGTTAGAGTTAGGAGCATCCAGGGTTAGGAGCATCCAGGGTTAGAGTTAGGAGCATCCAGGGTTAGAGTTAGGAGCATCCAGGGTTAGAGTTAGGAGCATCCAGGGTTAGAGTTAGGAGCATCCAGGGTTAGGAGCATCCAGGGTTAGGAGCATCCAGGGTTAGGAGCATCCAGGGTTAGGAGCATCCAGGGTTAGGAGCATCCAGGGTTAGGAGCATCCAGGGTTAGGAGCATCCAGGGTTAGAGTTAGGAGCATCCAGGGTTAGAGTTAGGAGCATCCAGGGTTAGGAGCATCCAGGGTTAGAGTTAGGAGCATCCAGGGTTAGAGTTAGGAGCATCCAGGGTTAGAGTTAGGAGCATCCAGGGGGTTAGGAGCATCCAGGGTTAGGAGCATCCAGGGTTAGAGTTAGGAGCATCCAGGGTTAGAGTTAGGAGCATCCAGGGTTAGAGTTAGGAGCATCCAGGGTTAGAGTTAGGAGCATCCAGGGTTAGAGTTAGGAGCATCCAGGGTTAGGAGCATCCAGGGTTAGAGTTAGGAGCATCCAGGGTTAGGAGCATCCAGGGTTAGAGTTAGGGGCATCCAGGGTTAGAGTTAGGAGCATCCAGGGTTAGAGTTAGGAGCATCCAGGGTTAGAGTTAGGAGCATCCAGGGTTAGAGTTAGGAGCATCCAGGGTTAGGAGCATCCAGGGTTAGAGTTAGGAGCATCCAGGGTTAGAGTTAGGAGCATCCAGAGTTAGAGTTAGGAGCATCCAGGGTTAGAGTTAGGAGCATCCAGGGTTAGAGTTAGGAGCATCCAGGGTTAGAGTTAGGAGCATCCAGGGTTAGGGTTAACTTCCATTGACATTGGTGATCTGTTCTAAAAGTAAACATATGGATGAAGTCAGGGATTAAATGCTAAAACAAACCTCAGATAGTTTTCTTATATAATGAGGGATTTGTTATACTGTGATTAAAGTCCTTGGACGAGGTCAGATGGTAGATTGTACTGTGGTTTCTTAAAATGAATAGCTATTATTTTGAGTACAAAGAAAAACTACAATTTAATATGACCCGAGGAAGACTAGAGTAGAACAAAACGATTAGAGTGGATTGTATATATGTGATCAGTGGTATGACTGATTGTGATAGCTACGTTTATCCAAATAGTTGACTCTCTCTGATACAGGCAAGCCATCACTGACAACAAACTTAACAATCAATGTTTACAAAAGTAAAAAATGAAATCTTACCTTCTCAGACACTTCCTTAATCCTTCACCCTTGACCTCGTGAAACAGGTGTCTTCAGTGAAACAGGTCTCTCCAGTGACGATCACCTTATATTTTAGGTCATGTTTCAGAACAAAGTACACAGTCCCGGTGACAACATGTCTGTGATTTTACAACAAAGCGTTCCTGGGGAAGGCAGACTGTAATCCCTCTCTATCCCAGTTAATCTCGGAGCCAGCAGCAGAGTGTATGAACAGAGCTATCTCTTCCCTATCTCCCCCCTCTTTCCCTCTCTCCTCTCCTCCCCCTGGTTTCCCCTCCCCCTCTCTCCCCGCCTCCCCCTCGTTTCCCCTCCCCCTCTCTCCTCTTCTCCCCCCTCGTTACCCCTCCCCCTCTCTCCTACCCCTCTCCTCTCTCCTCGTTTCCCCTCCCCCTCTCTCCTCTCCTCTCCTCCTCTCTCAGGGAGAAGAGCACTCTTCATAGGCAGTCCTAAACTGGCACACAAAGCTTCTTAACCCTTTCTGTTTTTAGCCAGAGGGCCAGAGGGCATTAAGGACTGGCAGGAACAAGTCTTTCTGTTTTTAGCCAGAGGGCCAGAGGGCCAGAGGGCATTAAGGACTGGCAGGAACAAGTCTTTCTGTTTTTAGCCAGAGGGCCAGAGGGCATTAAGGACTGGCAGGAACAAGTCTTTCTGTTTTTAGCCAGAGGGCCGGCTGGCATTAGGGACTGGCAGGAACAAGTCTTTCTGTTTTTAGCCAGAGGGCCAGAGGGCATTAAGGACTGGCAGGAACAAGTCTTTCTGTTTTTAGCCAGAGGGCCAGAGGGCATTAAGGACTGGCAGGAACAAGTCTTTCTGTTTTTAGCCAGAGGGCCAGAGGGCCAGAGGGCATTAAGGACTGGCAGGAACAAGTCTTTCTGTTTTTAGCCAGAGGGCCAGAGGGCATTAAGGACTGGCAGGAACAAGTCTTTCTGTTTTTAGCCAGAGGGCCAGAGGGCATTAAGGACTGGCAGGAACAAGTCTTTCTGTTTTTAGCCAGAGGGCCAGAGGGCATTAGGGACTGGCAGGAACAAGTCTTTCTGTTTTTAGCCAGAGGGCCTGCTGGCATTAGGGACTGGCAGGAACAAGTCTTTCTGTTTTTAGCCTAGCCAGAGGGCCTGCTGGCATTAGGGACTGGCAGGAACAAGTCTTTCTGTTTTTAGCCTAGCCAGAGGGCCTGCTGGCATTAGGGACTGGCAGGAACAAGTCTTTTTGTTTTTAGCCTAGCCAGAGGGCCGGCTGGCATTAGGGACTGGCAGGAACAAGTCTTTCTGTTTTTAGCCTAGCCAGAGGGCCGGCTGGCATTAGGGACTGGCAGGAACAAGTCTTTCTGTTTTTAGCCTAGCCAGAGGGCCGGCTGGCATTAGGGACTGGCAGGAACAAGTCTTTCTGTTTTTAGCCTAGCCAGAGGGCCGGCTGGCATTAGGGACTGGCAGGAACAAGTATTTCTGTTTTTAGCCTAGCCAGAGGGCCGGCTGGCATTAGGGACTGGCAGGAACAAGTCTTTCTGTTTTTAGCCTAGCCAGAGGGCCGGCTGGCATTAGGGACTGGCAGGAACAAGTCTTTCTGTTTTTAGCCTAGCCAGAGGGCCGGCTGGCATTAGGGACTGGCAGGAACAAGTCTTTCTGTTTTTAGCCAGAGGGCCGGCTGGCATTAGGGACTGGCAGGAAAAGTCTTTTTGTTTTTAGCCTAGCCAGAGGGCCGGCTGGCATTAGGGACTGGCAGGAACAAGTCTTTCTGTTTTTAGCCTAGCCAGAGGGCCGGCTGGCATTAAGGACCGGCAGGAACAAGTCTTTCTGTTTTTAGCCAGAGGGCCAGAGGGCCGGCTGGCATTAGGGACTGGCAGGAACAAGTCTTTTTGTTTTTAGCCTAGCCAGAGGGCCGGCTGGCATTAGGGACTGGCAGGAACAAGTCTTTCTGGCCTAGCCAGAGGGCCGGCTGGCATTAGGGACTGGCAGGAACAAGTCTTTCTGTTTTTTTTAGCCTGGCAGGAACAAGTCTTTCTGTTTTTAGCCAGAGGGCCGGCTGGCATTGGCAGGAACAACTGGCATTAGGGAGTAGGAACAAGTCTTTCTGTTTTTAGCCAGAGGGCCAGAGGGCCGGCTGGCATTAGGGACTGGCAGGAACAAGTCTTTTTGTTTTAGCCTAGCCAGAGGGCCGGCTGGCATTAGGGACTGGCAGGAACAAGTCTTTCTGTTTTTAGCCTAGCCAGAGGGCCGGCTGGCATTAGAGACTGGCAGGAACAAGTCTTTCTGTTTTTTTAGGCTGGCAGGAACAAGTCTTTCTGTTTTTAGCCAGAGGGCCGGCTGGCATTAAGGACTGGCAGGAACAAGTCTTTCTGTTTTTAGCCAGAGGGCCAGAGGGCCGGCTGGCATTAGGGACTGGTAGGAACAAGTCTTTCTGTTTTTAGCCAGAGGGCCTGCTGGCATTAGGGACTGGCAGGAACAAGTCTTTAGCCAGAGGGCCGGCTGGCATTAAGGACTGGCAGGAACAAGTCTTTCTGTTTTTAGCCAGAGGGCCGGCTGGCATTAAGGACTGGTAGGAACACGTCTTTCTGTTTTTAGCCAGAGGGCCGGCTGGCATTAGGGACTGGCAGGAACAAGTCTTTAGCCAGAGGGCCAGTAGGCATTAAGGACTGGCAGGAACAAGTATTTCTGTTTTTAGCCAGAGGGCCTGGTGGCATTAAGGACTGGCAGGAACAAGTATTTCTGTTTTTAGCCTAGCCAGAGGGCCTGCTGGCATTAGGGACTGGCAGGAACAAGTCTTTCTGTTTTTAGCCTAGCCAGAGGGCCGGCTGGCATTTTTAGAACAAGAGGCCTAGCCAGAGGGCTGGCATTAAGGACTGGCATTAGGGACTGGCAGGAACAAGTCTTTCTGTTTTAGCCTAGCCAGAGGGCCGGCTGGCATTAAGGACTGGCAGGAACAAGTCTTTCTGTTTTCTGTAGGGACTGGCAGGAACAAGTCTTTCTGTTTTTAGCCAGAGGGCCAGAGGGCCTGCTGGCATTAGGGACTGGCAGGAACAAGTCTTTCTGTTTTTAGCCTAGCCAGAGGGCCGGCTGGCATTAGGGACTGGCAGGAACAAGTCTTTCTGTTTTTAGCCTAGCCAGAGGGCCGGCTGGCATTAGGGACTGGCAGGAACAAGTCTTTCTGTTTTTAGCCTAGCCAGAGGGCCGGCTGGCATTAGGGACTGGCAGGAACAAGTCTTTCTGTTTTTAGCCAGAGGGCCGGCTGGCATTAGGGACTGGCAGGAAAAGTCTTTTTGTTTTTAGCCAGAGGGCCAGAGGGCCGGCTGGCATTAAGGACTGGCAGGAACAAGTCTTTCTGTTTTTAGCCAGCCAGAGGGCCGGCTGGCATTAGGGACTGGCAGGAACAAGTCTTTCTGTTTTTAGCCTAGCCAGAGGGCCGGCTGGCATTAGAGACTGGCAGGAACAAGTCTTTCTGTTTTTAGCCAGAGGGCCAGAGGGCATTAAGGACTGGCAGGAACAAGTCTTTCTGTTTTTAGCCAGAGGGCCGGCTGGCATTAAGGACTGGCAGGAACAAGTCTTTCTGTTTTTAGCCAGAGGGCCAGAGGGCCGGCTGGCATTAGGGACTGGTAGGAACAAGTCTTTCTGTTTTTAGCCAGAGGGCCAGAGGGCCGGCTGGCATTAGGGACTGGCAGGAACAAGTCTTTTTGTTTTTAGCCTAGCCAGAGCCGGCTGGCATTAGGGACTGGCAGGAACAAGTCTTTCTGTTTTTAGCCAGAGGGCCAGAGGGCATTAGGACTGGCAGGAACAAGTCTTTCTGTTTTTAGCCAGAGGGCCGGCTTTTGGCAGGAACAAGTCTTTCTGTTTTTAGCCAGAGGGCCGGCTGGCATTAGGGACTGGCAGGAACAAGTCTTTCTGTTTTTTCTGGCATTTGGCAGAACAAGTCTTTAGCCAGAGGGCCGGCTGGCATTAAGGACTGGCAGGAACAAGTCGTTCTGTTTTTAGCCAGAGGGCCGGCTGGCATTGGGACTGGTAGAAAGTCTTTCTGTTTTTTGGCATTAGGGACTGGCAGGAACAAGTCTTTAGCCAGAGGGCCAGTAGGCATTAAGGACTGGCAGGAACAAGTATTTCTGTTTTTAGCCAGAGGGCCTGGTGGCATTAAGGACTGGCAGGAACAAGTCTTTCTGTTTTTAGCCTAGCCAGAGGGCCTGCTGGCATTAGGGACTGGCAGGAACAAGTCTTTCTGTTTTTAGCCTAGCCAGAGGGCCGGCTGGCATTAGGGACTGGCAGGAACAAGTCTTTCTGTTTTTAGCCTAGCCAGAGGGCCGGCTGGCATTAGGGACTGGCAGGAACAAGTCTTTCTGTTGTAAGCCTAGCCAGAGGGCCGGCTGGCATTAAGGACTGGCAGGAACAAGTCTTTCTGTTGTAAGCCTAGCCAGAGGGCCGGCTGGCATTAAGGACTGGCAGGAACAAGTCTTTCTGTTGTAAGCCTAGCCAGAGGGCCGGCTGGCATTAAGGACTGGCAGGAACAAGTCTTTCTGTTTTTAGCCTAGCCAGAGGGCCGGCTGGCATTAAGGACTGGCAGGAACAAGTCTTTCTGTTGTAAGCCTAGCCAGAGGGCCGGCAGGCATTAAGGACTGGCAGGAACAAGTGAAAATGCAGTCTCATTGAAGATCTTGATCACTTTTCTAGCCTCTCTGTACTAAAACATAATTATGACAAGTGCACCATGTTATGTTTTGGATCGTTAAAAGACAGAGTGTTTACACTACCTTATAGTTTAAAATGGGCGGACGGTGAAGTCGATGGGGGGCCAGGGTAGCCTAGTGGTTAGAGCTTTGGACTCGTAACCGGAAGGTTGCAAGTTCAAACCCCCGAGCTGACAAGGTACAAATCTGTCGTTCTGCCCTTGAACAAGGCAGTTAACCCACTGTTCCTAGGCCGTCATTGAAAATAAGAATTTGTTCTTAACCGACTTGCCGAGTTAAGAAAAGGGCTTTAATCTGTATAAAGGAGAGGAAGAGGCATTGTTTGATCAACTCCATAATAATCTACTGGAGAACCATTTGGGGTTTAAGTATAATTTATATATGAGTGAAGCTTTTAGTGAGAGGTTTAAGGCTGTAGTACTTCATCATGTTACCCCCCCTCCCCCAAACTCATATTCATTTTATAAATAGGCACGTTTAATTTTGTCTGGCTTTGCATTCCAAATAAAATGAAATATGTTTTTCTCATATAATTCAAAAAATGAGTCATCTGGACGAGGCAGTGCCATTAGTAAGTCAGTAAACTGTCACAGGACCAAAGAGTTAGTCAATGTGATTTTTCCATAAATAGACAAGTATTTTCCTCTCTATGGTGCAGAATCTTAACTCTCTATTGAAATTAATTGTGGTAAATTAATTTATATTTTTTGAGATGTGAATACCAAGTATGTCTTTTAAAAAAATATATTTTTGACCTTTATTTAAACAATTACTTATCCTCCAGAAAATACAAGAAATATTACGACGAATGTTAAACGCAAATATACTGATTAAACAAAACAACATTATTTATTATGGTTAAACGCAAATATACTGATTAAACAAAACAACATTATTTATGGATTTATTTTTATTTTTATATATGTATGAATGAAAATGGAGTTTAGGTGTAATTTTAATGGAGGAGTCATGTCCCAAATGCAGCTATCGAAAATATCTGGGAATATCTGCTCAATCCACACGTTTAACCAACTGGTTGCAGTATTACAGGGAAGGTAGGGAACTTGTTTGCCTGCCATATATATTAAAGATACTAATTGGCTTAAAGGAACTGCGATTAAATAGAAAAATATACCAGTTTCATTTGAGGACAAACATGTCCCTACAATGTGATTTTCTGGATTTTTTTCCTCATTTTGTCTGTCATAGCTGAAGTGTACCTATGATGAAAATTACAGGCCTCTCTCATCTTTTTAAGTGGGAGAACTTGCACAATTGGTGGTTGACTAAATACTTTTTTTGCCTCACTGTATGTAACATGTACCTGTGTAACAAAAAAGCTGAAAAATATATATATATATTTGTTGCACTACTTTTACCCCATAGACCCTGGTCAAAAGTAGTGCACTGTATACCCTGGGAATAGGGTGCCATTTGGGACCGAAACAGAGAGTGATCCACAGATCAAGCTGTACAGTACCAGGTCCAGTTGGTCACCAGAGCTTCTTTAATCAGGAAAACAGTTTTCAGTTGTGCTTACACGATTGCAAACATTTTCCACCGCAGTTCCTGGGAAGGTTATTGAAAACAATTACAACAACAATACAGACAAACAATGAGCAGTGACCTCACCTGCAGAGAAACAAAGAACACGTAGCACGCAGACAGACACGTAGCACGCAGACAGACACGTAGCACGCAGACAGACACGTAGCACGCAGACAGACACGTAGCACGCAGACAGACACGTAGCACGCAGACAGACACCTGAAGACAGACACCCACGCAGACAGACACTGAAGCACGCACAGACACGTAGCACGAGACTGACACGTAGCACGCAGACAGACAGCACGCAGACAGACACGAAGCACGCAGACCCCACTAGCACGAGACAGACACTGTAGCACGAGACAGACACGTAGCACGCAGACAGACCTGTAGTACGAGACAGACACGTAGCACGAGACAGACACGAAGTACGCAGACAGACACGAAGCACGCAGACAGACACGTAGCACGCAGACAGACACGTAGCACCCCAGACAGACACGAAGCACGCAGACAGACACGAGTACCCCAGACCCACGAAGGGCCACCAGACAGACACGTAGCAAGCAGACAGACACGTAGCACGCAGACAGACACGTAGCACCAGACAGACACGTAGCACCCAGACAGACACGAAGCACGCAGACAGACACGTAGCAAGCAGACAGACACGTAGCACGCAGACAGACACGTAGCACGCAGACAGACACCACGCAGACAGACACGTAGCACGCAGACAGACACGTAGCACCAGACACCACGCAGACAGAAACGTAGTACGCAGACCTGACCTGAAGCACCCCAGACAGACACGTAGCACGCAGACAGACACGTAGCACGAGACAGACACGTAGCCCCAGACAGACACGTAGCACCAGACAGACACTAGCACGCAGACAGACACGTAGCAAGCAGACAGACACGTAGCACGCAGACAGACACTGTAGCATCCCCCCACGTAGCACCAGACAGACAAGTAGCACGCAGACAGACACGTAGCACGAGACAGACACGTAGCACGCAGACAGACACGTAGCACGCAGACAGACACGTAGCACGCAGACAGACACGTAGCACGCAGACAGACACGTAGCTTGAGACAGACCGTAGTACGCAGACAGACACGTAGCACGCAGACAGACACGTAGCACCAGACAGACACGTAGCACCCAGACAGACACGTAGCAAGCAGACAGACACGTAGCACCAGACCTGTAGCACGCAGACAGACACGTAGCACGCAGACAGACACGTAGCAAGCAGACAGACACGTAGCACGCAGACAGAGAAATATAGAACAGGCATTCACAAAGCATTCACTACAAGCAACACAAAGCATTCACTACCCTGACCTGTAGTATCCCCCCCACTACCCCATAACCTGTAGTATCCCCCCCCACTACCCTGACCTGTAGTATCCCCCCACTACCCTGACCTGTAGTATCCCCCACTACCCTGACCTGTAGTACCCCCCACTACCCTGACCTGTAGTATCCCCCACTATCCTGACCTGTAGTATCCCCCACTACCCTGACCTGTAGTATCCCCCCACTACCCTGACCTGTAGTATCCCCCCCACTACCCTGACCTGTAGTACACCCCCACTACCCTGACCTGTAGTATCCCCCCCACTACCCTGACCTGTAGTATCCCCCACTACCCTGACCTGTAGTATCCCCCACTACCCTGACATGTAGTATCCCCCCACTACCCTGACCTGTAGTATGCCCCCCCCACTACCCTGACCTGTAGTATCCCCCACTACCCTGACATGTAGTACCCCCACTACCCTAACCTGTAGTACCCCCCCCCACTACCCTGACCTGTAGTACCCCCCACTACCCTGACCTGTAGTACCCCCCACTACCCTGACCTGTAGTACCCCCCACTACCCTGACCTGTAGTACCCCCACTACCCTGACCTGTAGTATCCCCCCACTGCCCTAACCTGTAGTATCCCCCACTACCCTGACCTGTAGTATCCCCCACTAACCTGACCTGTAGTATCCCCCCACTACCCTGACCTGTAGTATCCCCCACTACCCTGACCTGTAGTATCCCCCCCACTACCCTAACCTGTAGTATCCCCCACTACCCTGACCTGTAGTATCCCCCACTACCCTAACCTGTAGTATCCCCCACTACCCTGACCTGTAGTATCCCCCACTACCCTGACCTGTAGTATCCCCCCACTCCCCCTGACATGTAGTATCCCCCCACTACCCTGACCTGTAGTATCCCCCCACTACCCTGACCTGTAGTATCCCCCCACTACCCTGACCTGTAGTATCCCCCCACTACCCTGACCTGTAGTACCCCCCACTACCCTGACCTGTAGTATCCCCCCCACTACCCTGACCTGTAGTACCCCCCACTACCCTGACCTGTAGTATCCCCCCACTACCCTGACCTGTAGTATCCCCCACTACCCTGACCTGTAGTATCCCCCACTACCCTGACCTGTAGTATCCCCCCACTACCCTGACCTGTAGTACCCCCCACTACCCTGACCTGTAGTATCCCCCCACTACCCTGACCTGTAGTATCCCCCACTACCCTGATCTGTAGTATCCCCCACTACCCTGACCTGTAGTATCCCCCACTACCCTGACCTGTAGTACCCCCACTACCCTGACCTGTAGTATCCCCCACTACCCTGACCTGTAGTATCCCCCACTACCCTGACCTGTAGTATCCCCCCACTACCCTGACCTGTAGTATCCCCCCACTACCCTGACCTGTAGTACCCCCACTACCCTGACCTGTAGTATCCCCCCACTACCCTGACCTAGTATCCCCCCCACTACCCTGACCTGTAGTACCCCCCCACTACCCTGACCTGTAGTATCCCCCCACTACCCTGACCTGTAGTATCCCCCCACTACCCTGACCTGTAGTATCCCCCCCACTACCCTGACATGTAGTACCCCCCACTACCCTAACCTGTAGTACCCCCCACTACCCTGACCTGTAGTACCCCCCACTACCTGACCTGTAGTACCCCCCACTACCCTGACCTGTAGTATCCCCCCCACTACCCTGACCTGTAGTACCCCCCACTACCCTGACCTGTAGTATCCCCCCACTGCCCTAACCTGTAGTATCCCCCACTACCCTGACCTGTAGTATCCCCCACTAACCTGACCTGTAGTATCCCCCACTACCCTGACCTGTAGTATCCCCCCACTACCCTGACCTGTAGTATCCCCCCACTACCATAACCTGTAGTATCCCCCAACACCCTGACCTGTAGTATCCCCCCCCACTACCCTAACCTGTAGTATCCCCCACTACCCTGACCTGTAGTATCCCCCACTACCCTAACCTGTAGTATCCCCCACTACCCTGACCTGTAGTATCCCCCCACTACCCTGACCTGTAGTATCCCCCACTCCCCTGACATGTAGTATCCCCCACTACCCTGACCAGTATCCCCCACTACCCTGACCTGTGTATCCCCCCACTACCCTGACCTGTAGTATCCCCCACTACCCTGACCTGTAGTACCCCCCACTACCCTGACCTGTAGTACCCCCACTACCCTGACCTGTAGTACCCCCCACTACCCTGACCTGTAGTATCCCCCCACTACCCTGACCTGTAGTATCCCCCCACTACCCTGACCTGTAGTATCCCCACTACCCTGACCTGTAGTATCCCCCACTACCCTGACCTGTAGTACCCCCCACTACCCTGACCTGTAGTATCCCCCACTACCCTGACCTGTAGTATCCCCCACTACCCTGATCTGTAGTATCCCCCCACTACCCTGACCTGTAGTATCCCCCCACTACCCTGACCTGTAGTACCCCCACTACCCTGACCTGTAGTATCCCCCACTACCCTGACCTGTAGTATCCCCCCACTACCCTGACCTGTAGTATCCCCCCACTACCCTGACCTGTAGTATCCCCCCACTACCCTGACCTGTAGTATCCCCCCACTACCCTGACCTGTAGTCCCCCCACTACCCTGACCTGTAGTACCCCCCACTACCCTGACCTGTAGTATCCCCCACTACCCTGACATGTAGTACCCCCCACTACCCTGACCTGTAGTACCCCCCACTACCCTAACCCGTAGTATCCCCCCACTAACCTGACCTGTAGTACCCCCACTACCCTGACCTGTAGTATCCCCCCCACTACCCTGACCTGTAGTATCCCCCACTACCCTGACCTGTAGTACCCCCCACTACCCTGACCTGTAGTATCCCCCACTACCCTGACCTGTAGTATCCCCCCACTACCCTGACCTGTAGTATCCCCCACTACCCTAACCTGTAGTATCCCCCACTACCCTGACCTGTAGTACCCCCCACTACCGTGACCTGTAGTATCCCCACTACCCTAACCTGTAGTATCCCCCCACTACCCTGACCTGTAGTACCCCCCACTACCCTGACCTGTAGTATCCCCCCACTACCCTGACCTGTAGTATCCCCCACTACCCTGACCTGTAGTATCCCCCCACTACCCTGACCTGTAGTATCCCCCACTACCCTGACCTGTAGTATCCCCCCACTACCCTGACCTGTAGTATCCCCCCACTACCCTGACCTGTAGTATCCCCCCACTACCCTGACCTGTAGTACCCCCCACTACCCTGACCTGTAGTACCCCCCACTACCCTGACCTGTAGTACCCCCCACTACCCTGACCTATAGTACCCCCCACTGAGTATCCCCCACTACTCTGACCTGTAGTATCCCCCCACTACTCTGACCTGTAGTATCCCCCCACTACCCTGACCTGCAGTATCCCCCCACTACCCTGACCTGTAGTATCCCCCCACTACCCTGACCTGTAGTATCCCCCCACTACCCTGACCTGTAGTATCCCCCCCACTACCCTGACCTGTAGTATCCCCCCACTACCCTGACCTGTAGTATCCCCCACTACCCTGACCTGTAGTACTCCCCCCCACTACCCTGACCTGTAGTACCCCCACTACCCTGACCTGTAGTACCCCCACTACCCTGACCTGTAGTATCCCCCACTACCCTGACCTAGTATCCCCCCCACTACCCTGACCTGTAGTATCCCCCACTACCCTGACCTGTAGTACCCCACTACCCTGACCTGTAGTATCCCCCCACTATCCTGACCTGTAGTATCCCCCACTACCCTGACCTGTAGTATCCCCCCACTACCCTGACCTGTAGTATCCCCCCCACTACCCTGACCTGTAGTACACCCCACTACCCTGACCTGTAGTATCCCCCCACTACCCTGACCTGTAGTATCCCCCACTACCCTTGTACCCCCCACTACCCTGACCTGTAGTATCCCCCCACTACCCTGACCTGTAGTATCCCCCCACTACCCTGACCTGTAGTATCCCCCCACTACCCTGACCTGTAGTATCCCCACTACCCTGACATGTAGTACCCCCCACTACCCTAACCTGTAGTACCCCCACTACCCCCTGACCTGTAGTACCCCCCACTACCCTGACCTGTAGTACCCCCCACTACCCTGACCTGTAGTACCCCCCACTACCCTGACCTGTAGTACCCCCCACTACCCTGACCTAGTATCCCCCACTGCCCTAACCTGTAGTATCCCCCACTACCCTGACCTGTAGTATCCCCCCACTAACCTGACCTGTAGTATCCCCCACTACCCTGACCTGTAGTATCCCCCCCACTACCCTGACCTGTAGTATCCCCACTACCATAACCTGTAGTATCCCCCAACACCTGACCTGTAGTATCCCCCACTACCCTAACCTGTAGTATCCCCACTACCCTGACCTGTAGTATCCCCCACTACCCTAACCTGTAGTATCCCCCCACTACCCTGACCTGTAGTATCCCCCACTACCCTGACCTGTAGTATCCCCCACTCCCCTGACATGTAGTATCCCCCCACTACCCTGACCTGTAGTATCCCCCCACTACCCTGACCTGTAGTATCCCCCACTACCCTGACCTGTAGTATCCCCCACTACCCTGACCTGTAGTACCCCCCACTACCCTGACCTGTAGTACCCCCACTACCCTGACCTGTAGTATCCCCCACTACCCTGACCTGTAGTATCCCCCACTACCCTGACCTGTATCCCCCCCACTACCCTGACCTGTGTGCCCCCCCCACTACCCTGACCTGTAGTATCCCCCCACTACCCTGACATGTAGTACCCCCCACTACCCTGACCTGTAGTACCCCCCACTACCCTGACCTGTAGTACCCCCACTACCCTAACCCGTAGTATCCCCCCACTAACCTGACCTGTAGTACCCCCCACTACCCTGACCTGTAGTATCCCCCCACTACCCTGACCTGTAGTATCCCCCCACTACCCTGACCTGTAGTACCCCCACTACCCTGACCTGTAGTATCCCCCACTACCCTGACCTGTAGTATCCCCCACTACCCTGACCTGTAGTATCCCCCACTACCCTAACCTGTAGTATCCCCCCACTACCCTGACCTGTAGTACCCCCACTACCCTGACCTGTAGTATCCCCCACTACCCTAACCTGTAGTATCCCCCACTACCCTAACCTGTAGTATCCCCCCACTACCCTGACCTGTAGTATCCCCCACTACCCTGACCTGTAGTATCCCCCACTACCCTGACCTGTAGTACCCCCCACTACCCTGACCTGTAGTACCCCCCACTACCCTGACCTGTAGTACCCCCCCCACTACCCTGACCTGTAGTATCCCCCCACTACCCTGACCTGTAGTATCCCCCCACTACCCTGACCTGTAGTACCCCCCACTACCCTGACCTGTAGTATCCCCCCACTACCCTGACCTGTAGTATCCCCCACTACCCTGACCTGTAGTATCCCCCACTACCCTGACCTGTAGTATCCCCCCACTACCCTGACCTGTAGTATCCCCCACTACCCTGACCTGTAGTATCCCCCCACTACCCTGACCTGTAGTATCCCCCCACTACCCTGACCTGTAGTATCCCCCCACTACCCTGACCTGTAGTATCCCCCACTACCCTGACCTGTAGTATCCCCCACTACCCTGACCTGTAGTATCCCCCCACTACCCTGACCTGTAGTATCCCCCCACTACCCTGACCTGTAGTACCCCCCACTACCCTGACCTGTAGTATCCCCCCACTACCCTGACATGTAGTACCCCCACTACCCTGACCTGTAGTACCCCCCCACTACCCTGACCTGTAGTACCCCCACTACCCTAACCCGTAGTATCCCCCCCACTAACCTGACCTGTAGTACCCCCACTACCCTGACCTGTAGTATCCCCCCACTACCCTGACCTGTAGTATCCCCCACTACCCTGACCTGTAGTACCCCCCACTACCCTGACCTGTAGTATCCCCCACTACCCTGACCTGTAGTATCCCCCACTACCCTGACCTGTAGTATCCCCCACTACCCTAACCTGTAGTATCCCCCCACTACCCTAACCTGTAGTATCCCCCACTACCCTGACCTGTAGTACCCCCCACTACCCTGACCTGTAGTATCCCCCCACTACCCTAACCTGTAGTATCCCCCACTACCCTGACCTGTAGTATCCCCCCTACCCTGACCTGTAGTATCCCCCCACTACCCTAACCTGTGTACCCCCACTACCCTAACCTGTAGTATCCCCCACTACCCTGACCTGTAGTATCCCCCACTACCCTGACCTGTAGTATCCCCCACTAACCTGACCTGTAGTATCCCCCACTACCCTGACCTGTAGTATCCCCCCACTACCCTGACCTGTAGTATCCCCCACTACCATAACCTGTAGTATCCCCCCAACACCCTGACCTGTAGTATCCCCCACTACCCTAACCTGTAGTATCCCCCACTACCCTGACCTGTAGTATCCCCCCACTACCCTGACCTGTAGTATTCCCCCCCCCCTGTAGTATCCCCCACTACACTGACCTGTAGTATCCCCCACTACCCTGACCTGTAGTATCCCCCACTACCCTAACCTGTAGTACCCCCCACTACCCTAACCTGTAGTATCCCCCCACTACCCTGACCTGTAGTATCCCCCCACTACCCTGACCTGTAGTACCCCCACTCCCCTGACCTGTAGTACCCCCCCCCTGACCTGTAGTACCCCCACTACCCTGACCTGTAGTATCCCCCCACTACCCTGACCTGTAGTATCCCCCCACTACCCTGACCTGTAGTATCCCCCCACTACCCTAACCTGTAGTATCCCCCCACTACCCTGACCTGTAGTATCCCCCCACTACCCTGACCTGTAGTATCCCCCACTACCCTGACCTGTAGTATCCCCCCACTACCCTGACCTGTAGTATCCCCCCCACTACCCTGACCTGTAGTATCCCCCACTACCCTGACCTGTAGTATCCCCCACTACCCTGACCTGTAGTATCCCCCCACTACCCTGACCTGTAGTAACCCCCCACTACCCTAACCTGTAGTATCCCCCCCACTACGCTGACCTGTAGTATCCCCCACTACCCTAACCTGTAGTATCCCCCACTACCCTGACCTGTAGTATCCCACTACCCTGACCTGTAGTATCCCCCCACTACCCTGACCTGTAGTATCCCCCACTACCCTAACCTGTAGTATCCCCCCACTACCCTAACCTGTAGTATCCCCCACTACCCTAACCTGTAGTATCCCCCCACTACCCTAACCTGTAGTATCCCCCACTACCCTGACCTGTAGTATCCCCCACTACCCTAACCTGTAGTATCCCCCCCACTACCCTAACCCAGTATCCCCCCCTACCCTAACCTGTAGTATCCCCCACTACCCTGACCTGTAGTATCCCCCACTACCCTAACCTGTAGTATCCCCCCACTACCCTGACCTGTAGTATCCCCCCACTACCCTAACCTGTAGTATCCCCCACTACCCTGACCTGTAGTATCCCCCACTACCCTGACCTGTAGTATCCCCCACTACCCTGACCTGTAGTATCCCCCCACTACCCTAACCTGTAGTATCCCCCACTACCCTAACCTGTAGTATCCCCCACTACCCTAACCTGTAGTATCCCCCACTACCCTGACCTGTAGTATCCCCCCACTACCCTGACCTGTAGTATCCCCCCACTACCCTGACCTGTAGTATCCCCCCACTACCCTGACCTGTAGTATCCCCCACTACCCTGACCTGTAGTATCCCCCCCACTACCCTGACCTGTAGTATCCCCCCACTACCATAACCTGTAGTATCCCCACTACCATAACCTGTAGTATCCCCCACTACCCTGACCTGTAGTATCCCCCACTACCCTAACCTGTAGTATCCCCCACTACCCTGACCTGTAGTATCCCCCACTACCCTGACCTGTAGTATCCCCCCCACTACCCTAACCTGTAGTATCCCCCACTACACTGACCTGTAGTATCCCCCACTACCCTGACCTGTAGTATCCCCACTACCCTAACCTGTAGTACCCCACTACCCTAACCTGTAGTATCCCCCCACTACCTGACCTGTAGTATCCCCCCCACTACCCTGACCTGTAGTACCCCCCTACTACCCTGACCTGTAGTACCCCCCACTACCCTGACCTGTAGTATCCCCCACTACCCTAACCTGTAGTAACCCCCCACTACCCTAACCTGTAGTATCCCCCACTACCCTGACCTGTAGTATCCCCCACTACCCTGACCTGTAGTATCCCCCACTACCCTGACCTGTAGTATCCCCCCACTACCCTAACCTGTAGTATCCCCCACTACCCTGACCTGTAGTATCCCCCCACTACCCTGACCTGTAGTATCCCCCCACTACCCTGACCTGTAGTAACCCCACTACCCTAACCTGTAGTATCCCCCACTACCCTAACCTGTAGTATCCCCCACTACCCTGACCTGTAGTATCCCCCCTACGCTGACCTGTAGTATCCCCCACTACGCTGACCTGTAGTATCCCCCACTACCCTAACCTGTAGTATCCCCCCACTACCCTAACCTGTAGTATCCCCCACTACCCTAACCTGTAGTATCCCCCACTACCCTGACCTGTAGTATCCCCCACTACCCTAACCTGTAGTATCCCCCCACTACCCTAACCTGTAGTATCCCACTACCCTAACCTGTAGTATCCCCCCACTACCCTGACCTGTAGTATCCCCACTACCCTAACCTGTAGTATCCCCCACTACCCTGACCTGTAGTATCCCCCCACTACCCTAACCTGTAGTATCCCCCACTACCCTGACCTGTAGTATCCCCCACTACCCTGACCTGTAGTATCCCCCACTACCCTGACCTGTAGTATCCCCCACTACCCTGACCTGTAGTATCCCCCACTACCCTAACCTGTAGTATCCCCCACTACCCTAACCTGTAGTATCCCCCACTACCCTAACCTGTATCCCCCACTACCCTAACCTGTAGTATCCCCCACTACCCTGACCTGTAGTATCCCCACTACCCTGACCTGTAGTATCCCCCACTACCCTGACCTGTAGTATCCCCCACTACCCTGACCTGTAGTATCCCCCCCCACTACCCTGACCTGTAGTATCCCCCCACTACCATAACCTGTAGTATCCCCCCCACTACCCTGACCTGTAGTATCCCCCCACTACCCTAACCTGTAGTATCCCCCCACTACCCTGACCTGTAGTATCCCCCCACTACCCTGACCTGTAGTATCCCCCCACTACCCTGACCTGTAGTATCCCCCACTACCCTGACCTGTAGTATCCCCCACTACCCTGACCTGTAGTATCCCCCCACTACCCTGACCTGTAGTATCCCCCCACTACCCTGACCTGTAGTATCCCCCACCCTGACCTGTAGTATCCCCCACTACCCTGACCTGTAGTATCCCCCCACTACCCTGACCTGTAGTACCCCCACTACCCTGACCTGTAGTATCCCCCACTACCCTGACCTGTAGTAACCCCCCACTACCCTGACCTGTAGTATCCCCCACTACCCTGACCTGTAGTATCCCCACTACCCTGACCTGTAGTATCCCCCACTACCCTAACCTGTAGTATCCCCCCACTACCCTGACCTGTAGTATCCCCCCCACTACCCTGACCTGTAGTATCCCCCACTACCCTGACCTGTAGTACCCCCCACTACCCTAACCTGTAGTATCCCCACTACCCTAACCTGTAGTATCCCCCACTACCCTGACCTGTAGTATCCCCCACTACCCTGACCTGTAGTATCCCCCACTACTAACCTGTAGTATCCCCCACTACCTGACCTGTAGTATCCCCCACTACCCTGACCTGTAGTATCCCCCACTACCCTGACCTGTAGTATCCCCCACTACCCTGACCTGTAGTATCCCCCACTACCCTGACCTGTAGTATCCCCCACTACCCTAACCTGTAGTACCCCCACTACCCTAACCTGTAGTATCCCCCACTACCCTGACCTGTAGTATCCCCCCACTACCCTGACCTGTAGTATCCCCCCACTACCCTGACCTGTAGTATCCCCCACTGCCCTGACCTGTAGTCCCCCCCACTACCCTGACCTGTATCCCCCCACTACCCTGACCTGTAGTATCCCCCACTACCCTGACCTGTAGTACCCCCACTACCCTGACCTGTAGTAACCCCCACTACCCTAACCTGTAGTATCCCCCCACTACCCTGACCTGTAGTATCCCCCCACTACCCTGACCTGTAGTACCCCCCCACTACCCTGACCTGTATCCCCACTACCCTAACCTGTAGTATCCCCCACTACCCTGACCTGTAGTATCCCCCCACTACCCTGACCTGTAGTATCCCCCCACTACCCTGACCTGTAGTAACCCCCCACTACCCTAACCTGTAGTACCCCCCACTACCCTGACCTGTAGTATCCCCCCACTACCCTGACCTGTAGTATCCCCCACTACCCTGACCTGTAGTATCCCCCACTACCCTGACCTGTAGTATCCCCCCACTACCCTGACCTGTAGTATCCCCCCACTACCCTGACCTGTAGTATCCCCCACTACCCTGACCTGTAGTATCCCCCCCACTACCCTGACCTGTAGTATCCCCCACTACCCTGACCTGTAGTATCCCCCACTACCCTGACCTGTAGTATCCCCCCCACTACCCTGACCTGTAGTATCCCCCACTACCCTGACCTGTAGTATCCCCCACTACCCTGACCTGTAGTATCCCCCACTACCCTGACCTGTAGTATCCCCCACTACCCTGACCTGTAGTATCCCCCACTACCCTGACCTGTAGTATCCCCCCACTACCCTGACCTGTAGTATCCCCCCACTACCCTGACCTGTAGTATCCCCCCACTACCCTGACCTGTAGTATCCCCCACTACCCTGACCTGTAGTATCCCCACTACCCTGACCTGTAGTATCCCCCACTACCCTAACCTGTAGTATCCCCCACTACCCTGACCTGTAGTATCCCCCCACTACCCTGACCTGTAGTATCCCCCCACTACCCTGACCTGTAGTATCCCCCACTACCCTAACCTGTAGTATCCCCCCACTACCCTGACCTGTAGTATCCCCCACTACCCTGACCTGTAGTATCCCCCACTACCCTGACCTGTAGTATCCCCCACTACCCTGACCTGTAGTATCCCCCACTACCCTGACCTGTAGTATCCCCCCACTACCCTGACCTGTAGTATCCCCCACTACCCTGACCTGTAGTAACCCCCCCACTACCCTGACCTGTAGTATCCCCCACTACCCTAACCTGTAGTATCCCCCCACTACCCTGACCTGTAGTATCCCACTACCCTGACCTGTAGTATCCCCACTACCCTGACCTGTAGTATCCCCCACTACCCTGACCTGTAGTATCCCCCACTACCCTGACCTGTAGTATCCCCACTACCTAACCTGTAGTATCCCCCCACTACCCTGACCTGTAGTATCCCCCCACTACCCTAACCTGTAGTATCCCCCACTACCCTGACCTGTAGTATCCCCCCCACCTGTAGTATCCCCCACCCTGACCTGTAGTATCCCCCACTACCCTAACCTGTAGTACCCCCCACTACCCTGACCTGTAGTATCCCCCACTACCCTAACCTGTAGTATCCCCCCACTACCCTGACCTGTAGTATCCCCCACTACCCTGACCTGTAGTATCCCCCACTACCCTGACCTGTAGTATCCCCCACTACCCTGACCTGTAGTATCCCCCCACTACCCTAACCTGTAGTATCCCCCCCACTACCCTAACCTGTAGTATCCCCCCACTACCCTGACCTGTAGTATCCCCCACTACCCTAACCTGTAGTATCCCCCACTACCCTGACCTGTAGTATCCCCCACTACCCTGACCTGTAGTATCCCCCACTACCCTGACCTGTAGTATCCCCCCACTACCCTGACCTGTAGTATCCCCCACTACCCTAACCTGTAGTATCCCCCACTACCCTGACCTGTAGTATCCCCCCACTACCCTGACCTGTAGTATCCCCCACTACCCTGACCTGTAGTATCCCCCACTACCCTGACCTGTAGTATCCCCCCACTACCATGACCTGTAGTATCCCCCACTACCCTGACCTGTAGTATCCCCCACTACCCTAACCTGTAGTATCCCCCACTACCCTGACCTGTAGTATCCCCCACTACCTGACCTGTAGTATCCCCCACTACCCTGACCTGTAGTATCCCCCCCACTACCCTGACCTTTAGTATCCCCCACTACCCTGACCTGTAGTATCCCCCCACTACCCTGACCTGTAGTATCCCCCACTACCCTGACCTGTAGTATCCCCCCCCACTACCATAACCTGTAGTATCCCCCACTACCCTGACCTGTAGTATCCCCCCACTACCCTGACCTGTAGTATCCCCCACTACCCTGACCTGTAGTATCCCCCCACTACCCTAACCTGTAGTATCCCCCCACTACCCTGACCTGTAGTATCCCCCACTACCATAACCTGTAGTATCCCCCCTACCATAACCTGTAGTATCCCCCACTACCATAACCTGTAGTATCCCCACTACCCTAACCTGTAGTATCCCCCACTACCATAACCTGTAGTATCCCCCACTACCATAACCTGTAGTATCCCCCACTACCCTAACCTGTAGTATCCCCCCACTACCCTGACCTGTAGTATCCCCCACTACCCTAACCTGTAGTATCCCCACTACCCTGACCTGTAGTATCCCCCACTACCCTGACCTGTAGTATCCCCCACTACCTGACCTGTAGTATCCCCCACTACCCTAACCTGTAGTATCCCCCCACTACCCTGACCTGTAGTATCCCCCCACTACCCTGACCTGTAGTATCCCCCCACTACCCTGACCTGTAGTATCCCCCCACTACCCTAACCTGTAGTATCCCCACTACACTGACCTGTAGTATCCCCCCCACTACCCTGACCTGTAGTACCCCCCACCCCACTGTAGTACCCCCCACTACCCTAACCTGTAGTATCCCCCCCACTACCCTGACCTGTAGTATCCCCCCACTACCCTGACCTGTAGTACCCCCCACTACCCTGACCTGTAGTACCCCCACTACCCTGACCTGTAGTATCCCCCCACTACCCTAACCTGTAGTAACCCCCACTACCCTGACCTGTAGTATCCCCCCACTACCCTGACCTGTAGTATCCCCCACTACCCTAACCTGTAGTATCCCCCACTACCCTGACCTGTAGTATCCCCCACTACCCTGACCTGTAGTATCCCCCCACTACCCTAACCTGTAGTATCCCCCCACTACCCTAACCTGTAGTATCCCCCACTACCCTGACCTGTAGTATCCCCCACTACCCTGACCTGTAGTATCCCCCACTACCCTGACCTGTAGTATCCCCCCCACTACCCTAACCTGTAGTATCCCCCACTACCCTGACCTGTAGTATCCCCCCACTACCCTGACCTGTAGTATCCCCCACTACCCTGACCTGTAGTATCCCCCACTACCCTGACCTGTAGTATCCCCCACTACCCTGACCTGTAGTATCCCCCACTACCCTGACCTGTAGTATCCCCCCCACTACCCTGACCTGTAGTATCCCCCCACTACCCTGACCTGTAGTATCCCCCCACTACCCTGACCTGTAGTATCCCCCCACTACCCTGACCTGTAGTATCCCCCCACTACCCTGACCTGTAGTATCCCCCACTACCCTGACCTGTAGTATCCCCCACTACCCTGACCTGTAGTATCCCCCACTACCCTGACCTGTAGTATCCCCCACTACCCTGACCCAGTATCCCCCACTACCCTGACCTGTAGTCCCCCACTACCCTGACCTGTAGTATCCCCCACTACCCTGACCTGTAGTATCCCCCACTACCCTGACCTGTAGTACCCCCCACTACCTGTAGTATCCCCCACTACCCTGACCTGTAGTATCCCCCCACTACCCTAACCTGTAGTATCCCCCACTACCCTGACCTGTAGTATCCCCCCCCCACTACCCTGACCTGTAGTATCCCCCACTACCCTGACCTGTAGTATCCCCCCACTACCCTGACCTGTAGTATCCCCCACTACCCTGACCTGTAGTATCCCCCCACTACCCTGACCTGTAGTATCCCCCCCCACTACTACCCTGACCTGTAGTATCCCCCACTACCCTGACCTGTAGTATCCCCCCCCCTGACTGTAGTATCCCCCACTACCCTGACCTGTAGTATCCCCCCCCACTACCCTGACCTGTAGTATCCCCCACTACCCTGACCTGTAGTATCCCCCCACTACCCTAACCTGTAGTATCCCCCACTACCCTGACCTGTAGTATCCCCCACTACCCTAACCTGTAGTATCCCCCACTACCCTGACCTGTAGTATCCCCCCACTACCCTGACCTGTAGTCCCCCACTACCCTAACCTGTAGTATCCCCCCACTACCCTGACCTGTAGTATCCCCCCACTACCCTGACCTGTAGTATCCCCCCACTACCCTAACCTGTAGTATCCCCCCACTACCCTAACCTGTAGTATCCCCCACTACCCTGACCTGTAGTATCCCCCCACTACCCTGACCTGTAGTATCCCCCACTACCCTGACCTGTAGTACCCCCCACTACCCTGACCTGTAGTATCCCCCCACTACCCTAACCTGTAGTATCCCCCCACTACCCTGACCTGTAGTATCCCCCACTACCCTGACCTGTAGTATCCCCCACTACCCTAACCTGTAGTATCCCCCCCCACTACCCTGACCTGTAGTATCCCCCACTACCCTGACCTGTAGTATCCCCCCCACTACCCTGACCTGTAGTATCCCCCACTACCCTAACCTGTAGTATCCCCCACTACCCTGACCTGTAGTATCCCCCACTACCCTGACCTGTAGTATCCCCCACTACCCTGACCTGTAGTATCCCCCACTACCCTGACCTGTAGTATCCCCCCACTACCCTGACCTGTAGTATCCCCCACTACCCTAACCTGTAGTATCCCCCACTACCCTGACCTGTAGTATCCCCCCACTACCCTGACCTGTAGTATCCCACCACTACCCTGACCTGTAGTATCCCCCCACTACCATAACCTAGTATCCCCCACTACCCTAGTATCCCCCACTACCCTGACCTGTAGTATCCCCCCCACTACCCTGACCTGTAGTATCCCCACTACCATAACCTGTAGTATCCCCCCACTACCCTGACCTGTAGTATCCCCCTACTACCCTAACCTGTAGTATCCCCCACTACCCTGACCTGTAGTATCCCCACTACCCTGACCTGTAGTATCCCCCACTACCCTGACCTGTAGTATCCCCCCACTACCCTAACCTGTAGTATCCCCCCACTACCCTGACCTGTAGTATCCCCCACTACCCTGACCTGTAGTATCCCCCACTACCCTGACCTGTAGTATCCCCCACTACCCTAACCTGTAGTATCCCCCCACTACCCTGACCCTGACCTGTAGTATCCCCCCACTACCCTAACCTGTAGTATCCCCCCACTACCCTGACCTGTAGTATCCCCCCCACTACCCTGACCTGTAGTATCCCCCACTACCCTGACCTGTAGTATCCCCCACTACCCTGACCTGTAGTATCCCCCACTACCCTGACCTGTAGTATCCCCCACTACCCTGACCTGTAGTATCCCCCACTACCCTGACCTGTAGTATCCCCCACTACCCTGACCTGTAGTCCCCCCCACTACCCTGACCTGTAGTATCCCCCCACTACCCTGACCTGTAGTATCCCCCCACTACCCTGACCTGTAGTATCCCCCCACTACCCTGACCTGTAGTATCCCCCACTACCCTGACCTGTAGTATCCCCCACTACCTGACCTGTAGTATCCCCCCACTACCCTGACCTGTAGTATCCCCCCCACTACCCTGACCTGTAGTATCCCCCCCACTACCCTGACCTGTAGTATCCCCCCCACTACCCTAACCTGTAGTATCCCCCACTACCCTGACCTGTAGTATCCCCCCCCACTACCCTGACCTGTAGTATCCCCCACTACCCTGACCTGTAGTATCCCCCCACTACCCTGACCTGTAGTATCCCCCACTACCCTGACCTGTAGTACCCCCCACTACCCTGACCTGTAGTATCCCCCCCACTACCCTGACCTGTAGTATCCCCCACTACCCTGACCTGTAGTATCCCCCACTACCCTAACCTGTAGTATCCCCCCACTACCCTGACCTGTAGTATCCCCCACTACCCTGACCTGTAGTATCCCCCACTACCTGACCTGTAGTATCCCCCCCACTACCCTAACCTGTAGTATCCCCCACTACCCTGACCTGTAGTATCCCCCCACTACCCTAACCTGTAGTATCCCCCCCCACTACCCTAACCTGTAGTATCCCCACTACCCTAACCTGTAGTATCCCCCCCACTACCCTAACCTGTAGTATCCCCCCACTACCCTAACCTGTAGTATCCCCCACTACCCTGACCTGTAGTATCCCCCCACTACCCTGACCTGTAGTATCCCCCACTACCCTGACCTGTAGTATCCCCCCCACTACCCTGACCTGTAGTATCCCCCCACTACCCTAACCTGTAGTATCCCCCCACTACCCTGACCTGTAGTCCCCCCACTACCCTGACCCCCACTACCCTGACCTGTAGTATCCCCCACTACCCTGACCTGTAGTATCCCCCCCACTACCCTGACCTGTAGTATCCCCCCACTACCCTGACCTGTAGTATCCCCCCACTACCCTAACCTGTAGTATCCCCCCACTACCCTAACCTGTAGTATCCCCCACTACCCTGACCTGTAGTATCCCCCACTACCCTGACCTGTAGTATCCCCCCACTACCCTGACCTGTAGTATCCCCCCACTACCCTGACCTGTAGTATCCCCCCACTACCCTGACCTGTAGTATCCCCCCACTACCCTGACCTGTAGTATCCCCCCCACTACCCTGACCTGTAGTATCCCCCCCACTACCCTGACCTGTAGTATCCCCCCACTACCCTGACCTGTAGTATCCCCCCACTACCCTGACCTGTAGTATCCCCCACTACCCTGACCTGTAGTATCCCCCCCCACTACCCTGACCTGTAGTCCCCCCCCACTCCCCCCACTACCCTGACCTGTAGTATCCCCCCACTACCCTGACCTGTAGTATCCCCCCACTACCCTAACCTGTAGTATCCCCCCCACTACCCTGACCTGTAGTATCCCCCCCACTACCCTGACCTGTAGTATCCCCCCCCACTACCCTGACCTGTAGTATCCCCCCACTACCCTGACCTGTAGTATCCCCCCCACTACCCTGACCTGTAGTATCCCCCCACTACCCTGACCTGTAGTATCCCCCCCCACTACCCTGACCTGTAGTATCCCCCCACTACCCTGACCTGTAGTATCCCCCCACTACCCTGACCTGTAGTATCCCCCCACTACCCTGACCTGTAGTATCCCCCCCCCCACTACTACCCTGACCTGTAGTACCCCCCCACTACCCCCCCACTACCCTGACCTGTAGTACTCCCCCCACTACCCTGACCTGTAGTATCCCCCCCACTACCCTGACCTGTAGTACCCCCCCCCACTACCCTGACCTGTAGTATCCCCCCCACTACCCTAACCTGTAGTATCCAATAGCTATTTGTTCACATGGAAATTAAGTAATAAAACCATTTCTAGTCTCAGCCATTTATTTTATTGTCCTTTTTAAATAGTTATCTTTTTGTTCAGAAACACATTTCATAATCAGATTTTATACAGTTTAGTTAATGACATTTCATACATTTTAGTTCATGAAGTGTTAGAAACATGTCACTGAGTGTTAAAAAACGTTAGTAATTTTGTCACAATAACAAACTCACATAGATCTGCTGGAATAAACAAGTTATGACATAGCGACCAGGTATGCCTATCAGGTATGACATAATGACCAGGTAAACCTCTCAGGTATGACATAATGACCAGATATGCCTATCAGGGATGACATAGTGACCAGGTATGACATAATGACCATGTATGCCTATCAGGGATGACATAATGACCAGGTATGACATAATGACCAGGTATGCCTATCAGGGATGACATAGTGACCAGGTATGCCTATCAGGGATGACATAGTGACCAGGTATGACATAATGACCAGGTATGACATAATGACCAGCTATGACATAATGACCAGGTATGACATAATGACCATGTATGACATAATGACCAGGTATGCCTATCAGGGATGACATAATGACCAGGTATGCCTATCAGGGATGACATAATGACCAGGTATGCCTATCAGGGATGACATAGTGACCAGGTACGCCTATCAGGGATGACATAGTGACCAGGTATGACATAATGACCAGGTATGCCTATCAGGGATGACATAGTGACCAGGTATGACATAATGACCAGGTATGCCTATCAGGGATGACATAGTGACCAGGTATGACATAATGACCAGGTATGCCTATCAGGGATGACATAGTGACCAGGTATGACATAATGACCAGATATGCCTATCAGGGATGACATAGTGACCAGGTATGACATAATGACCAGGTATGCCTATCAGGGATGACATAGTGACCAGGTATGCCTATCAGGGATGACATAGTGACCAGGTATGACATAATGACCAGGTATGCCTATCAGGGATGACATAGTGACCAGGTATGACATAATGACCAGGTATGCCTATCAGGGATGACATGACCAGTATGACCAGGTATGACAATGACCAGGTATGCCTATCAGGATGACATAATGACCAGGATATGCCTATCAGGGATGACATAGTGACCAGGTATGACAATGACCAGGTATGCCTATCAGGGATGACATAGAGACCAGATATGCCTATCAGGTATGACATAATGACCAGATATGCCTATCAGGGATGACATAGTGACCAGGTATGACATAATGACCAGGTATGCCTATCAGGGATGACATAGTGACCAGGTATGACATAATGACCAGATATGCCTATCAGGGATGACATAGTGACCAGGTATGCCTATCAGGGATGACATAGTGACCAGGTATGACAATGACCAGATATGCCTATCAGGGATGACATAATGACCAGGTATGACATAATGACCAGATATGCCTATCAGGGATGACATAGTGACCAGGTATGACATAATGACCAGATATGCCTATCAGGGATGACATAGTGACCAGGTATGCCTATCAGGAATAACATAGTGACCAAGTATGCCTACCAGGGATGACATAGTGACCAGGTATGCCTATCAGGGATAACATAGTGACCATGTATGACATAATGACCAGATATGCCTATCAGGGATAACATAGTGACCATGTATGACATAATGACCAGATATGCCTATCAGGTATGACATAATGACCAGGTATGCCTATCAGGGATGACATAGTGACCATGTATGACATAATGACCAGATATGCCTATCAGGTATGACATAATGACCAGGTATGCCTATCAGGAATAACATAGAGACCAGGTATGCCTACCAGGGATGACATAGAGACCAGGTATGACATAGTGACCAGGTATGCCTACCAGGGATGACATAGTGACCAGGTATGCCTATCAGGGATAACATAGTGACCATGTATGACATAATGACTAGATATGCCTACCAGGGATGACATAGTGACCAAGTATGCCTACCAGGGATGACATAGTGACCAGGTATGCCTATCAGGGATGACATAGTGACCAGGTATGACAATGACCAGGTATGCCTATCAGGGTTGACATAGTGACCAGGTATGACATAATGACCAGGAATGTCTATCAGGGATGACATAATGACCAGGTACGCCTATCAGGGTTGACATAGTGACCAGGTATGACATAATGACCAGGAATGTCTATCAGGGATGACATAATGACCAGGTATGACATAATGACCAGGTAAGCCTATCAGGGATGACATAGTCACCAGGTAAGCCAATTAGGGATGACATAGTCACCAGGTAAGCCTATCAGGATGACATTGTCACCAGGTAAGCCTATCAGATTACATAGTCACCAGGTAAGCCTATTAGGGATGACATTGTCACCAGGTAAGCCTATCAGGATGACATTGTCACCAGGTAAGCCTATCAGGATGACATTGTCACCAGGTAAGCCTATCAGGATGACATTGTCACCAGGTAAGCCTATTAGGGATGACATTGTCACCAGGTAAGCCTATCAGATTACATAGTCACCAGGTAAGCCTATCAGGATGACATTGTCACCAGGTAAGCCTATTAGGGATGACATTGTCACCAGGTAAGCCTATCAGAGCCCTTTTCTGCACTCACCAGTCACCTGTCTGTCCCCCTAATATGTTTCTCTGGCAGGTCCTCTGTTTAGGAGGCTATATATGTCCCCCTTTCTTTAACAGAATGCCCCTTCGTATGAATACAATCCCTTTATCAGGTTAAATGAACTTTTCCTAAACCCCTGAGGAGTATCAATACCTCCAATACATGATGAAATGTAACTTTGATCTCTCTCTCTAATGAAATGCCATAAGGAGAATTCTTAATTGTCAGTCTAGTAGCAGCGTAGTAATATGAATGACATTTTTTGTGCTTTTGTAAAAAAAATTATAAGTTCACCATCATTTGCTCAAAGTGAAGTCTGTGTTAGTATTTGTGTCACGGCAGGCCTTCCTAACCAGACTGTCACGCCAGGCCTTCCTAACCAGACTGTCACGCCAGGCCTTCCTAACCAGACTGTCACGGCAGGCCTTCCTAACCAGACTGTCACGGCAGGCCTTCCTAACCAGACTGTCACGCCAGGCCTTCCTAACCAGACTGTCACACCAGGCCTTCCTAACTAGACTGTCACGCCAGGCCTTCCTAACCAGACTGTCACGCCAGGCCTTCCTAACCAGACTGTCACGCCAGGCCTTCCTAACCAGACTGTCACGCCAGGCCTTCCTAACCAGCCTGTCACGCCAGGCCTTCCTAACCAGCCTGTCACACCAGGCCTTCCTAACCAGACTGTCACGCCAGGCCTTCCTAACCAGACTGTCACGCCAGGCCTTCCTAACCAGACTGTCACGCCAGGCCTTCCTAACCAGCCTGTCACGCCAGGCCTTCCTAACCAGCCTGTCACACCAGGCCTTCCTAACCAGACTGTCACGCCAGGCCTTCCTAACCAGCCTGTCACACCAGGCCTTCCTAACCAGACTGTCACGCCAGGCCTTCCTAACCAGACTGTCACACCAGGCCTTCCTAACCAGACTGTCACGCCAGGCCTTCCTAACCAGACTGTCACGCCAGGCCTTCCTAACCAGACTGTCACGCCAGGCCTTCCTAACCAGACTGTCACGGCAGGCCTTCCTAACCAGACTGTCACGCCAGGCCTTCCTAACCAGACTGTCACGCCAGGCCTTCCTAACCAGACTGTCACGGCAGGCCTTCCTAACCAGACTGTCACGGCAGGCCTTCCTAACCAGCCTGTCACACCAGGCCTTCCTAACCAGACTGTCACGCTAACTATTAGCTTGGATTATTCAGTTGAACAATAATAGCAGTCTTGATTTAAGGCAGTCTACAGTGTCTGAACTACTAAGATAATGTAACACAGTACCCATACTAAGGGCGGCAGATAAGCTACCGATTAACATTGGGCAAGTAACCAAAAAAAGGTTTCTGGATCGAATCCCTGAGCCGACCAGGTGAAAAATGTCTGACACCTGGACGTGACTCTCCGAGCGTGTCTCATGGTTGTACATGCAATGATACAGGACAAATATAAGTTCTCCCTAGTTGACCCTTTTTCAAAATGCTAATGTGCTTACAACTCTTTAATACAGACTGTAATATAATAACAATAAAATATACACTCCTTGACATATTTTAATATATTCTATATTTTTCTCCCAATACATTTTTTTTTACTAAATATTTTGTAAACATTTTTTTTTCCAGTGTCTTTCATGATTTTAAAAATCGATCTTTCCCTCATTAGAATGAGTTGGCACAATCCTATCAGTGTTAACAAAATCATTGCACATTCCAACTCAATGTGGAGGTTCTCAATAGTTATCGGTTGCAAGAAACAAAGATATTTCTGAGTCAGGATTAAAGAAAGTCAGGATTAAATTAAGTCAGGATTAAAGATAGTCAGGATTAAAGAAAGTCAGGATTAAAGAAAGTCAGGATTAAAGAAAGTCAGGATTAAAGAAAGTCAGTATTAAAGAAAGTCAGGATTAGGGTTGCAAAGGGTCGGAAACTTTCTGGTAAATTTCCGGAATTTTTCCATGGGAAGTTAAGCCCCTGGAATTTGGGGAATTCTGCTTAAATTCATTAAAAAAAAGTTATCTTATAACAGTGAACCTTTTTGTGGGATACATGTAAGGCAATTCTAGGTCTTGTGGTATATATTGGTTAAACTATCCCCAATTCAATAGAATGGCTACCCTCTGCATGTGCAGTGCATTCTTCCATCACATGTACAGCTGCTCACACACTAATGAGATGCTATTGAGCCCACACTACTACACTGTCTGAGCCAAGGACTACATGCTTTCTGGTA
Source organism: Oncorhynchus keta (assembly GCF_023373465.1). NCBI lineage: Eukaryota > Metazoa > Chordata > Actinopteri > Salmoniformes > Salmonidae > Oncorhynchus > Oncorhynchus keta. Next base: position 54,179,921 of record NC_068427.1, read on the forward strand.
AGTTTTTATTACAATACTGGGTGGGGGTGAATATATTTTAGATGACACACATGATTTTTTGTTAACCTCTTGAAGCTAGGGGGCGCTATTTTTATGTTTGGAAAAATAACGTTCCCACAGTAAACGGCCTATGTCTCAGGACCAGATGCTATAATATGCATATATTTAACAGATTAGGATAGAAAACACTCTAAAGTTTCCAAAACTGTAAAAATGTTGTCTGTGGTTACAGCAGAACTGATATTGCAGTTGATATATATTTGGAGTTTCCGTCTGCGTTGTCGTGACCGCTCTTTCCTGTGGATTTCTGAACATAACGCGACAAACAAACGTCGGTATTTTGGGTATAAAAATCATCTTTATGGAACAAAAGGAACATTTGCTGTGTAACTGGGAGTATCATGAGTGAAAACATCCGAAGATCATCAAAGGTAAACGGTTTATTAGATTGCTTTTCTGATTTTCGTGACCAAGCTTCCTGATGCTAAGTGTACATAATGCTATGATAGGCTATCGATAAACTTACAAACGCTTGTATTGCTTTCTCTGTAAAGCATAATTTCAAAATCTGAGACGAAAGGGTGATTAACAAAAGGCTACGCTGTGTTTCAAAATATTGCACTTGTGATTTCATGAATATGAATATTTTCTAGTAATATTATTTGACTGTTGCGCTATGCTATTCAGCGGTTGCAGACTAAAATTATCCCACGACAAGGATTGGTACTGTCAAGAAGTTAACTAGTAAATAGTAGCCTACTTCAAAGAGTGTTTAAATCATTTCTAACTTGTTAACAATTTCTGCTAGTTAGTTTTTGCTACCATGTGGGTTTTAGCTTGCTTCAGCCTGCTAACTGAGGAGTGTTAATTCACCTGTTTCCATACATGTTTCATTTTAAAACATGCATCTTACATAGGAGTTGTTTAATCTAACTGCTTAACTATTTATCTGTACATAGACTTTTTTTTTTTTACTCATGTTTCTAATCTTTACAGGAAAATGCCACGGGCACTATCTGATGTGTGGAGACATTTCACTGCAGCTAATGTAGTAGGAAAAGCTGTGTACATTTGCAAATACAGTGCCAAATCATATGTGAAGAACTCAACAAAGATGCAGAATCATCAGCCAAGTGCATACAGTTCCCTCAGCGCTCACAACAAGCAACCAAAAGTCCCTCTACTATTCCGAGGTGAAAATGATGAATCAGACACCTTATCGATAGCAACAGCTCATGGTCCTCCTGGAATCAGAAGTTTTTTTTTTTTTTGTTCACCTCTGATGCTCACATGCAATGTGTGTTGGAAGAGAGTTCTGAATGTTTTTCGTCCAGCATACACCCCTCCAACCAGACGTGCTTTATCTACTCATTTGCTGGATGCAGAGTTCAGAGTTCAAGTGAAGGTCAAGCAAATCACGGAGAAAGCAGACTGTATTGAAATCATCTCTGATGGGTGGTCGAATGTTCGTGGGCAAGGAATAATTAACTACATCCTCTCCACCCCTCAACCAGCATTCTACAAGAGCACAGACACAAGGGACAACAGACACACCGGTCTCTACATTACAGATGAGCTGAAGGCAGTCATCAATGCCCTTGGACCACAGCAGGTATTAGCACTGGTGACAGACAATGCTGCGAACATGAAGGCTGCTTGGTCTAAAGTGGGAGGAGTCCTACCCTCACATCACACCCATTGGCTGTGCTGCTCATGCATTGAATCTTCTCCTCAAAGACATCATGGCACTGAAAACAATGGATACACTCTACAAGAGAGCCAAGGAAATGGTTAGGTATGTGAAGGGTCATCAAGTTATAGCAGCAATCTACCTCGCCAAGCAAAGTGAGAAGAATAAGAGCACCACATTGAAGCTGCCCAGCAACACCCGTTGGGGTGATGTTGTCCTTATGTTTGACAGTCTCCTGTCTCTAGACTATAATTTTACAGATGTGTGTTGAAAACATTTTTTGGGAGATGCGATGGATTATACAATATTCTCTTTCTTTCGTTGTTCAGTGAAATCATGTGAAGAGTCAACTCATTTAATTAAAGTTCAATTCGTAACTAAAATATATTCACTGCTCAAAAAAAATAAAGGAAACACTAAAATAACACATCCTAGATCTGAATGAATGAAATATTCTTATTAAATACTTTTTTCTTTACATAGTTGAATGTGCTGACAACAAAATCACACAGAAATTATCAATGGAAATCAAATTTATCAACCCATGGAGGTCTGGATTTGGAGTCACACTCGAAATTCAAGTGGAAAACCACACTACAGGCTGATCCAACTTTGATGTAATGTCCTTAAAACAAGTCAAAATGAGGCTCAGTAGTGTGTGTGGCCTCCACGTGCCTGTATGACCTCCCTACAACGCCTGGGCATGCTCCTGATGAGGTGGCGGATGGTCTCCTGAGGGATCTCCTCCCAGACCTGGACTAAAGCATCTGCCAACTCCTGGACAGTCTGTGGTGCAATGTGGCGTTGGTGGATGGAGCGAGACATGATGTCCCAGATGTGCTCAATTGGATTCAGGTCTGGGGAACGGGCGGGCCAGTCCATAGCATCAATGCCTTCCTCTTGCAGGAACTGCTGACACACGCCAGCCACATGAAGTCTAGCATTGTCTTGCATTAGGAGGAACCCAGGTCAACCGCACCAGCATATGGTCTCACAAGGGGTCTGAGGATCTCATCTCGGTACCTAAAGGCAGTCAGGCTACCTCTAGCGAGCACATGGAGGGCTGTGCGGCTCCCCAAAGAAATGCCACCCCACACCATGACTGACCCACTGACAAAAAAGTCATGCTGGAGGATGTTGCAGGCAGCAGAACGTTCTCCACGGCGTCTCCAGACTGTCATGTCTGTCACATGTGCTCAGTGTGAACCTGCTTTCATCTGTGAAGAGCACAGGGCGCCAGTGGCGAATTTGCCAATCTTGGTGTTCTCTGGCAAATGCCAAACGTCCTGCACGGTGTTGGGCTGTAAGCACAACCCCCATCTGTGGACGTCGGGCCCTCCATTACCACCCTCATGGAGTCTGTTTCTGACCGTTTGAGCAGACACATGCACATTTGTGGCCTGCTGGGAGGTAATTTTGCAGGGCTCTGGCAGTGCTCCTCCTGCTCCTCCTTGCTGGGTTGTTGCCTTACTACGGCCTCCTCCACGTCTAGTGGTGTACTGGCCTGTCTGTTACCTCTGCAACCTCTTAAGCCTATGGCTTACTTTTTCGAACATTCTGTTAAAAATCGCGCAACATTTCAGCGTCCTGCTACTCATGCCAGGAATATAGTATATGCATATGATTAGTATGTGTGGATAGAAAACACTCAGACGTTTCTAAAACTGGTTAAATCACGGCTGTAACTATAACAAAACGTGTGTTTCGTCGAAAAGCCCAAGGAATACTGATCACCAAAGTGGAAAAAATATCAATGCGCCAGTTGCATGTATTGTCTATGGCACAGCAAATTAGATGGGGCCGAGATTACAAGTCCTACAGCTTCCACACGATGTCGCCAGTCTTGGCAATTGCCTGGAGGTTGTTCCTTGGTCAAACGAAGAAGAGAGACCCCATACCATCCGGTGTACGACAGGATGTTTTGGAAGAGAGATTTCCGACCATGATTTGAAGACGTGGAGCTATTGAATACACATCGCCCCGTGATCAATTTGATAGATTATTAACATTTACTAATACCTAAAGTTGGATTACAAAAGCATTTTGAAGTGTGTTGTGAAAGTTTATAGGCAACTCTTTTAATTTAAAAAAATGACGTTGCGTTTTGAAACAGTGTTTTTTTCTGGATCACACAGTTTTCATAGATAGATATTTTGGGTATATATGGACCGATTTAATCGAAAAAAAGACCCAATAGTGATGTTTATGGGACATACAGGAGTGCCAACAAAGAAGCTCGTCAAAGGTAATGTATGTTTTATATTTTATTTCTGCGTTTTGTGTAGCGCCGGCTACGCTAATTATTTTGTTTAGGTCCCCTTCAGGTATTTCGGGGTGTTGCATGCTATCAGATAATAGCTTCTCATGCTTTCACCGAAAAGCATTTTAAAAATCTGACTTGTTGGCTAGATTCACAACGAGTGTAGCTTTAATTCAGTACCCCGCATGTGTGTTTTAATGAACGTTTGAGTTTTAACGAGTGCTATTAGTATTTGGCGTAGCGCATTTGCATTTCCTGATGGCTGGGTGGGACGCAGACGTCTCAGGTGACGCTAAGAGGTTTTAAGTGTTCCCTTTATTTTTTTGAGCAGTGTGTATTTTTTCTATTGGAAGAATTTAATAATTTGCAAAAATGTCTACTTATGATAAGGTAAAAGGTTTATGTTTCTGTCTCCATATATGGTAAATATATCCAACGCAAAAATAATCTACATTGAAATGGTATTAATATACATTTGCATATATTTTCATTAATTCCCGTTAATTCCCACGTGAAGTTTCCACCTCTGAATATTCCCCAAAAAGTGCAACCTTAGTCAGGATAAAAGACAGTCAGGATTAATGATAATCAGGATTAAAGATAGTCAGGATTAAAGATAGTCAGTCAGGATTAAAGATAGTCAGGATTAAAGATAGTCAGTCAGGATTAAAGATAGTCAGTCAGGATTAGTCAGTCAGGATTAAACATAGTCAGTCAGGATTAAACATAGTCAGTCAGGATTAAAGCTAGTCAGTCAGGATTAAACATAGTCAGTCAGGATTAAACATAGTCAGTCAGGATTAAACATAGTCAGTCAGGATTAAACATAGTCAGTCAGGATTAAACATAGTCAGTCAGGATTAAACATAGTCAGTCAGGATTAAACATAGTCAGTCAGGATTAGTCAGTCAGGATTAAACATAGTCAGTCAGGATTAAACATAGTCAGTCAGGATTAAACATAGTCAGTCAGGATTAAACATAGTCAGTTAGGATTAAACATAGTCAGTCAGGATTAAACATAGTCAGTCAGGATTAAACATAGTCAGTCAGGATTAAACATAGTCAGTCAGGATTAAAGCTAGTCAGTCAGGATTAAAGCTAGTCAGTCAGGATTAAAGCTAGTCAGTCAGGATTAAACATAGTCAGTCAGGATTAAACATAGTCAGTCAGGATTAAACATAGTCAGTCAGGATTAAACATAGTCAGTCAGGATTAAACATAGTCAGTCAGTCAGGATTAAACATAGTCAGTCAGGATTAAAGATAGTCAGGATTAAACATAGTCAGTCAGGATTAAAGATAGTCAGTTAGGATTAAAGATAGTCAGTCAGGATTAAAGATAGTCAGGATTAAAGCGAGTCAGTCAGGATTAAAGATAGTCAGGATTAAACATAGTCAGTCAGGATTAAAGATAGTCAGTCAGGATTAAAGATAGTCAGGATTAAACATAGTCAGGATTAAAGATAGTCAGTCAGGATTAAACATAGTCAGGATTAAACATAGTCAGTCAGGATTAAACATAGTCAGGATTAAACATAGTCAGTCAGGATTAAAGATAGTCAGTCAGGATTAAAGATAGTCAGTCAGGATTAAACATAGTCAGGATTAAACATAGTCAGTCAGGATTAAACATAGTCAGGATTAAAGCGGCAGCGTAGCCTCGTGGTTAGAGTGTTGGACTAGTACCGGAAGGTTGCGAGTTCAAACCCCCGAGCTGACAAGGTACAAATCTGTCATTCTGCCCCTGAACAGGCAGTTAACCCACTGTTCCCAGGCCGTCATTGAAAATAAGAATATGTTCTTAACTGACTTGCCTGGTTAAATAAAGGTTAAAAAAAAAATAGTATAAATATAAATTAAAGTATACATTTTTCTAATTGTAATTTCTCATGCGCCGCCCTTTGATTGTTATAATTGTTTCTCAAATTCCCTTTGTGTACTTTGTGTTGTTTTGTTACTTTTTGTGAAGCAGGGTTCCCTTGCAAAAGAGACGTCGGCCTCAATGGGACTAATGGTAAATAATCACGTCTTTGGCCAGGGGATGATCCATCTCTGGTTGTCTGGAGTCGACGGGATGAAAAACGGGACCCTCCGTCGACCTCCATTGTAGAAGGCACCTCCTCTTCCCTATGTCGTCTTCTCCTGTTGGATCTGAAAACAGCAAGCCTGGACAAGGACATGTCGAGAAAATCAATCAAATCAATGGATCCCTCATAATAAATTCAGAAATAAATCAATAAATCCACTAACCAAACTGGAAAAGGAATATGTTCTTGAAGAAAAATAGTTTGCTTGCGTCAGCTGCGGAAATGTACTGAGTGTTACCTTGAGTGTGGTGAACATGAGTCCCAGCTCTCCGTGCTGCAGATAGGGGTCCATTAGATCTTCTATCAAACTCACCTCAGCAACCAGGTTCCTCATCCTAAAACAGGGACAAAGCTATCTGCAACTTGACTGGGACTGCAATGTAGGAAACTAGCTTTAAAACATAGAAATGTTGTCTCTGCAGCCTGTTGTCAGTAGGAGTAATGCCTCCTGTCCTCAGTAGTAATGCCTCCTGTCCTCAGTAGTAACAGTTGTAATGCCTCCTGTCCTCAGTAGTAACAGTAGTAATGCCTCCTGTCCTGAGTAGTAATGCCTCCTGTCCTCAGTAGTAATGCCTCCTGTCCTCAGTAGTAACGGTAGTAATGTCTCCTGTCCTGAGTAGTAATGCCTCCTGTCCTCAGTAGTAATGCCTCCTGTCCTCAGTAGTAACAGTTGTAATGCCTCCTGTCCTCAGTAGTAACAGTAGTAATGCCTCCTGTCCTCAGTAGTAAATACCTCCTGTCCTCAGTAGTAAATACCTCCTGTCCTCAGTAGTAATGCCTCCTGTCCTCAGTAGTACTGCCTCCTGTCCTCAGTAGTACTGCCTCCTGTCCTCAGTAGTACTGCCTCCTGTCCTCAGTAGTACTGCCTCCTGTCCTCAGTAGTAATGCGCCTCCTGTCCTCAGTAGTAATGCCTCCTGTCCTCAGTAGTAACGGTAGTAATGCCTCCTGTCCTCAGTAGTAATGCCTCCTGTCCTCAGTAGTAACGGTAGTAATGCCTCCTGTCCTCAGTAGTAATGCCTCCTGTCCTCAGTAGTAATGTCTCCTGTCCTCAGTAGTAATGCCTCCTGTCCTCAGTAGTAATGCCTCCTGTCCTCAGTAGTAATGCCTCCTGTCCTCAGTAGTAATGCCTCCTGACCTCAGTAGTAATGCCTCCTGACCTCAGTAGTAATGCCTCCTGTCCTCAGTAGTAACGGTAGTAATGCCTCCTGTCCTCAGTAGTAATGTCTCCTGTCCTCAGTAGTAATGCCTCCTGACGTCAGTAGTAATGCCTCCTGTCCTCAGTAGTAATGCCTCCTGTCCTCAGTAGTAATGCCTCCTGTCCTCAGTAGTAATGTCTCCTGTCCTCAGTAGTAATGTCTCCTGTCCTCAGTAGTAATGCCTCCTGTCCTCAGTAGTAATGCCTCCTGTCCTCAGTAGTAATGCCTCCTGTCCTCAGTAGTAATGTCTCCTGTCCTCAGTAGTAATGTCTCCTGTCCTCAGTAGTAATGTCTCCTGTCCTCAGTAGTAATGTCTCCTGTCCTCAGTAGTAATGTCTCCTGTCCTCAGTAGTAATGCCTCCTGTCCTCAGTAGTAATGTCTCCTGTCCTCAGTAGTAATGCCTCCTGTCCTCAGTAGTAATGCCTCCTGTCCTCAGTAGTAATGTCTCCTGTCCTCAGTAGTAATGTCTCCTGTCCTCAGTAGTAATGTCTCCTGTCCTCAGTAGTAATGTCTCCTGTCCTCAGTAGTAATGTCTCCTGTCCTCAGTAGTAACGGTAGTAATGTCTCCTGTCCTCAGTAGTAATGTCTCCTGTCCTCAGTAGTAATGCCTCCTGTCCTCAGTAGTAATGCCTCCTGTCCTCAGTAGTACTGCCTCCTGTCCTCAGTAGTAATGCCTCCTGTCCTCAGTAGTAATGCCTCCTGTCCTCAGTAGTAACGGTAGTAATGCCTCCTGTCCTCAGTAGTAATGCCTCCTGTCCTCAGTAGTAACGGTAGTAATGCCTCCTGTCCTCAGTAGTAATGCCTCCTGTCCTCAGTAGTAATGTCTCCTGTCCTCAGTAGTAATGCCTCCTGACGTCAGTAAGAATGCCTCCTGACGTCAGTAAGAATGCCTCCTGTCCTCAGTACTGCCTCCTGTCCTCAGTAGTAATGCCTCCTGTCCTCAGTAGTACTGCCTCCTGTCCTCAGTAGTACTGCCTCCTGTCCTCAGTAGTACTGCCTCCTGTCCTCAGTAGTACTGCCTCCTGTCCTCAGTAGTACTGCCTCCTGTCCTCAGTAGTAATGCCTCCTGACGTCAGTAAGAATGCCTCCTGTCCTCAGTAGTAATGTCTCCTGTCCTCAGTAGTAATGTCTCCTGTCCTCAGTAGTAACGGTAGTAATGTCTCCTGTCCTCAGTAGTAATGCCTCCTGTCCTCAGTAGTAATGTCTCCTGTCCTCAGTAGTAATGCCTCCTGTCCTCAGTAGTAATGCCTCCTGTCCTCAGTAGTAATGTCTCCTGTCCTCAGTAGTAATGTCTCCTGTCCTCAGTAGTAATGTCTCCTGTCCTCAGTAGTAATGTCTCCTGTCCTCAGTAGTAACGGTAGTAATGTCTCCTGTCCTCAGTAGTAATGTCTCCTGTCCTCAGTAGTAATGCCTCCTGTCCTCAGTAGTAATGCCTCCTGTCCTCAGTAGTAATGCCTCCTGTCCTCAGTAGTAATGCCTCCTGTCCTCAGTAGTAATGCCTCCTGTCCTCAGTAGTAATGCCTCCTGTCCTCAGTAGTAATGCCTCCTGTCCTCAGTAGTAATGCCTCCTGTCCTCAGTAGTAATGCCTCCTGTCCTCAGTAGTAATGCCTCCTGTCCTCAGTAGTAATGCCTCCTGTCCTCAGTAGTAATGCCTCCTGTCCTCAGTAGTAATGCCTCCTGTCCTCAGTAGTAATGTCTCCTGTCCTCAGTAGTAATGTCTCCTGTCCTCAGTAGTAATGCCTCCTGTCCTCAGTAGTAACGGTAGTAATGTCTCCTGTCCTCAGTAGTAATGTCTCCTGTCCTCAGTAGTAATGTCTCCTGTCCTCAGTAGTAATGTCTCCTGTCCTCAGTAGTAATGCCTCCTGTCCTCAGTAGTAACGGTAGTAATGTCTCCTGTCCTCAGTAGTAATGCCTCCTGTCCTCAGTAGTAATGCCTCCTGTCCTCAGTAGTAATGCCTCCTGTCCTCAGTAGTAATGCCTCCTGTCCTCAGTAGTAATGCCTCCTGTCCTCAGTAGTAATGCCTCCTGTCCTCAGTAGTAATGTCTCCTGTCCTCAGTAGTAATGTCTCCTGTCCTCAGTAGTAATGCCTCCTGTCCTCAGTAGTAACGGTAGTAATGTCTCCTGTCCTCAGTAGTAATGTCTCCTGTCCTCAGTAGTAATGTCTCCTGTCCTCAGTAGTAATGTCTCCTGTCCTCAGTAGTAATGCCTCCTGTCCTCAGTAGTAACGGTAGTAATGCCTCCTGTCCTCAGTAGTAATGTCTCCTGTCCTCAGTAGTAATGTCTCCTGTCCTCAGTAGTAATGCCTCCTGTCCTCAGTAGTAACGGTAGTAATGCCTCCTGTCCTCAGTAGTAACGGTAGTAATGTCTCCTGTCCTCAGTAGTAATGTCTCCTGTCCTCAGTAGTAATGCCTCCTGTCCTCAGTAGTAACGGTAGTAATGTCTCCTGTCCTCAGTAGTAATGCCTCCTGTCCTCAGTAGTAATGCCTCCTGTCCTCAGTAGTAATGCCTCCTGTCCTCAGTAGTAATGCCTCCTGTCCTCAGTAGTAACGGTAGTAATGCCTCCTTACCGTGCTCTAAGCACCACGTAGAGAAACAGAGGTAAGAGGTCATCCATGGACAACAGGAAGTTCCCCTCTAGCAGAGCTTGTACTTCCTGGTTCAGCTCCTCAAAGGTACGCTGGATCACCTGCAGCTTGTCTGACGGGGTGAAGGTGGTGCTGCGAGAGGTAAACAAACAAAGTTTTATTGTCACGTGCACCGAATACAACAGGTGTAGTAGACCTTACAGTGAAATGCTTACTTACAGGCTCTAACCAATGGTGCCAAAAAAAAAGTTGTGTGTGTTTGTGTGTGTGTGTGTTTGTGTGTGTGTGTGTGTGTGTGTGTGTAAGTAAAGAAATAAAACAACAGTACAAAGACTTTTGAAAATAGGAGTAGCGAGGCTATATACAGACACTGGTTAGTCAGGCTGATTGAGGTAGTATGTACATGAAAATATGGTTAAAGTGACTATGCATATATGATGAACAGAGAGTAGCAGTAGAGTAAAAGAGGGGTTGGGGGGTGGGGAATGCAGATAGCCCGGGTTAGCCAATGTACGGGGGCACTGGTTGGTCGGCCCAATGAAAGAGAGAAAAGACTTATACATGATACAAGACTATATCTGCCTCCCAAATGGGCCCCGGATCAAAAGCAGTCACCTATAAAGGGAATGAGGGTCCATTTGGGAGGTTGCCTGAGGGATAAGACACTGTAATATACTGTAATATGACACTGTAATATACTGTAATAAGACACTGTAATATACTGTAATAAGACACTAATATACTGTAATAAGACACTGTAATATACTGTAATAAGACACTGTAATATACTGTAATAAGACACTGTAATATACTGTAATATGACACTGTAATATGACACTGTAAGTAATATACTGTAATATGACACTGTAATATACTGTAATATGACACTGTAATATACTGTAATATGACACTGTAATAAACTGTAATATGACACTGTAATAAACTGTAATATGACACTGTAATATACTGTAATATGACACTGTAATATACTGTAATATGACACTGTAATATACTGTAATATGACACTGTAATATACTGTAATATGACACTGTAATATACTGTAATATGACACTGTAATATACTGTAATATGACACTGTAATATACTGTAATATGACACTGTAATATACTGTAATATGACACTGTAATATACTGTAATATGACACTGTAATATACTGTAATATGACACTGTAATATACTGTAATATGACACTGTAATATACTGTAATATGACACTGTAATATACTGTAATATGACACTGTAATAAACTGTAATATGACACTGTAATATACTGTAATATGACACTGTAATATACTGTAATATGACACTGTAATATACTGTAATATGACACTGTAATATACTGTAATATGACACTGTAATAAACTGTAATATGACACTGTAATATACTGTAATATGACACTGTAATATACTGTAATATGACACTGTAATATACTGTAATATGACACTGTAATATACTGTAATATGACACTGTAATAAACTGTAATATGACACTGTAATATACTGTAATATGACACTGTAATATACTGTAATATGACACTGTAATATACTGTAATATGACACTGTAATATACTGTAATATGACACTGTAATAAACTGTAATATGACACTGTAATATACTGTAATATGACACTGTAATATACTGTAATATGACACTGTAATATACTGTAATATGACACTGTAATATACTGTAATATGACACTGTAATAAACTGTAATATGACACTGTAATATACTGTAATATGACACTGTAATATACTGTAATATGACACTGTAATATACTGTAATATGACACTGTAATATACTGTAATATGACACTGTAATAAACTGTAATATGACACTGTAATAAACTGTAATATGACACTGTAATATACTGTAATATGACACTGTAATATACTGTAATATGACACTGTAATACATACACGACACTGGAGCATCCCTTACCTGATCTGTTGTAAAGTCTTCACTGCAGAAGCAAAGCAAGCATTTTTGGTGCTGGGAAGGACCTAATCGTAGAAATATATCAGAGGTTTGAGTAACAGATATTTATCAAGTGGACGACATTGATGGAAAAGGGTATAGGACAGGAAATATCAAGAAAAGTCTCTGGGGGAAAATAGGCTACTATAACATCCCCTGTAGTAATACCGTAACAAGGTTTGTTTGATATTAATCTCGTGAAATCAAGCTGCCCCGGGGGGCTCAAGCTACCTCGGGGGATCCAAGCTACCTCGGGTGATCCAAGCTACCTCGGGTGATCCAAGCTACCTCGGGTGATCCAAGCTACCTCGGGAGATCCAAGCTACTCGGGGATCCAAGCTACCTCGGGGATCCAAGCTACCCCAGGAGATAGCTACCTCGGGTGATCCAAGCTACCTCGGGTGATCCAATACGGGTGATCCAAGCTACCTCGGGTGATCCAAGCTACTCGGGTGATCCAAGCTACCTCGGGGATCCAAGCTACCTCGGGGGATCAAGCTACCTCGGGGATCCAAGCTACCTCGGGGATCCAAGCTACCTCGGGGGATCCAAGCTACCTCGGGGATCCAAGCTACTCGGGGGATCCAAGCTACCTCGGGGACCAAGCTACCTCGGGGATCCAAGCTATCGGGGATCCAAGCTACCTCGGGGATCCAAGCTACCTCGGGGATCAAGCTACCTCGGGGACAAGCTACCTCGGGGATCAAGCTACCTCGGGGATCCAAGCTACCTCGGGGATCCAAGCTACCTCGGGGATCCAAGCTACCTCGGGGATCCAAGCTACCTCGGGGATCAAGCTACCTCGGGGATCCAAGCTACCTCAGGAGATCCAAGCTACCTCGGGTGATCCAAGCTACCTCGGGGGATCCAAGCTACCTCGGGGGATCCAAGCTACCTCGGGTGATCCAAGCTACCTCGGGTGATCCAAGCTACCTCGGGTGATCCAAGCTACCTCGGGAGATCCAAGCTACCTCGGGTGATCCAAGCTACCTCGGGTGATCCAAGCTACCTCGGGGGATCAAAGCTACCCCGGGTGATCCAAGCTACCCGGGTGATCCAAGCTACCTCGGGTGATCCAAGCTACCTCGGGTGATCCAAGCTACCTCGGGGGATCCAAGCTACCTCGGGTGATCCAAGCTACCTCGGGTGATCCAAGCTACCTCGGGTGATCCAAGCTACCTCGGGTGATCCAAGCTACCTCGGGGGATCCAAGCTACCTCGGGGGATCCAAGCTACCTCGGGTGATCCAAGCTACCTCGGGTGATCCAAGCTACCTCAGGAGATCCAAGCTACCTCGGGGGATCCAAGCTACCTCGGGAGATCAAAGATCACAGATTTCCTAGAAGAGCTAAAGAGGATCAACTGCATGAGGCCAAAGGCTACATAGTACAGAAAGAGTTACATATGTGGGTAAAAGCAAGATGGGTTCTAAGAGATGGTTCAAAAGACTGGAGAGAAGCAGGAAAGACCTGTCACATAAGAAGAAGAGAGTAGAGATCTAGAGCCCACCTGCTGCTTCTCTCCCAACACGGAGACGGAGACCGGCCAGAACTTCCTGAGAGGTAATCACAGAGGGTCGACATTAATAATCACAGAGGGTCGACATTAATAATCACAGAGGGTTGACATTAATAATCCCAGAGGGTCGACATTAATAATCCCAGAGGGTCGACATTAATAATCCCAGAGGGTCGACATTAATAATCCCAGAGGGTCGACATTAATAATCCCAGAGGGTCGACATTAATAATCCCAGAGGGTCGACATTAATAATCCCAGAGGGTCGACATTAATAATCCCAGAGAGTCGACATTAATAATCCCAGAGGGTCGACATTAATAATCCCAGAGGGTCGACATTAATAATCCCAGAGGGTCGACATTAATAATCACAGAGGGTCGACGTTAATAATCACAGAGGGTCGACGTTAATAATCACAGAGGGTCGACATTAATAATTACAGAGGGTCGACATTAATAATCACAGAGGGTCGACATTAATAATCACAGAGGGTCGACATTAATAATCCCAGAGGGTCGACATGAATAATCACAGAGGGTCGACATGTATAATCACAGAGGGTCGACATGAATAATCACAGAGGGTCGACATGAATAATCACAGAGGGTCGACATCAATAATCCCAGAGGGTCGACATTAATAATCACAGAGGGTTCAGATAATCACAGAGGGTCGACATCAATAATCCCAGAGGGTCGACAATAATCCCAGAGGGTTCAGATAATCACAGAGGGTCGACATTAATAATCACAGAGGGTTCAGATAATCACAGAGGGTCGACATCAATAATCCCAGAGGGTCGACATTAATAATCCCAGAGGGTTCAGATAATCACAGAGGGTCGACATTAATAATCACAGAGGGTCGACATTAATAATCACAGAGAGTTCAGATAATCACGGAGGGTCGACATCATTAATCCCAGAGGGTCGACATCAATAATCACAGAAGGTCGACATTAATAATCCCAGAGGGTCGACATTAATAATCCCAGAGGGTCGACATTAATAATCCCAGAGGGTCGACACTAATAATCCGAGGGTCGACACTAATAATCCCACAGGGTCGACATTAATAATCACACAGGGTCGACATTAATAATCACACAGGGTCGACATTAATAATCACACAGGGTCGACATTAATAATCACACAGGGTCGACATTAATAATCACACAGGGTCGACATTAATAATCACACAGGGTCGACATTAATAATCACACAGGGTCGACATCAATAATCCCAGAGGGTCGACATCAATAATCCCAGAGGGTCGACATCAATAATCCCAGAGGGTCGACATCAATAATCCCAGAGGGTCGACATCAATAATCCCAGAGGGTCGACATTAATAATCCCAGAGGGTCGACATTAATAATCCCAGAGGGTCGACATTAATAATCCCAGAGGGTCGACATTAATAATCCGAGGGTCGACATTAATAATCACAGAGGGTCGACATTAATAATCACAGAGGGTCGACATTAATAATCCCAGAGGGTCGACATTAATAATCCCAGAGGGTCGACATTAATAATCCCAGAGGGTTCAGATAATCACAGAGGGTCGACATTAATAATCACAAAGGGTCGACATTAATAATCACAGAGGGTCGACATCAATAATCACAGAGGGTCGACATCAATAATCCCAGAGGGTCGACATCAATAATCCCAGAGGGTCGACATCAATAATCCCAGAGGGTCGACATCAATAATCCCAGAGGATCGACATTAATAATCCCAGAGGGTCGACATTAATAATCCCAGAGGGTCGACATTAATAATCCCAGAGGGTTCAGATAATCACAGAGGGTCGACATTAATAATCACAGAGGGTCGACATTAATAATTACAGAGGGTCGACATCAATAATCCCAGAGGGTCGACATTAATAATCCCAGAGGGTCGACATTAATAATCCCAGAGGGTCGACATTAATAATCCGAGGGTCGACATTAATAATCCCAGAGGGTCGACATTAATAATCCCAGAGGGTCGACATTAATAATCCCAGAGGGTCGACATTAATAATCCCAGAGGGTCGACATTAATAATCCCAGAGGGTCGACATCAATAATCCCAGAGGGTCGACATTAATAATCCCAGAGGGTCGACATTAATAATCCGAGGGTCGACATTAATAATCACAGAGGGTCGACATTAATAATCACAGAGGGTCGACATTAATAATCCCAGAGGGTCGACATTAATAATCCCAGAGGGTCGACATTAATAATCCCAGAGGGTTCAGATAATCACAGAGGGTCGACATTAATAATCACAAAGGGTCGACATTAATAATCACAGAGGGTCGACATCAATAATCACAGAGGGTCGACATCAATAATCACAGAGGGTCGACATCAATAATCACAGAGGGTCGACATCAATAATCCCAGAGGGTCGACATCAATAATCCCAGAGGGTCGACATCAATAATCCCAGAGGATCGACATTAATAATCCCAAAGGGTCGACATTAATAATCCCAGAGGGTCGACATTAATAATCCCAGAGGGTTCAGATAATCACAGAGGGTCGACATTAATAATCACAGAGGGTCGACATTAATAATTACAGAGGGTCGACATCAATAATCCCAGAGGGTCGACATCAATAATCCCAGAGGATCGACATTAATAATCCCAAAGGGTCGACATTAATAATCCCAGAGGGTCGACATTAATAATCCCAGAGGGTTCAGATAATCACAGAGGGTCGACATTAATAATCACAGAGGGTCGACATTAATAATTACAGAGGGTCGACATCAATAATCACAGAGGGTCGACATTAATAATCCCAGAGGGTCGACATTAATAATCCCAGAGGGTCGACGTTAATAATCCCAGAGGGTCGACGTTAATAATCCCAGAGGGTCGACATTAATAATCCCAGAGGGTCGACATTAATAATCCCAGAGGGTCGACGTTAATAATCCCAGAGGGTCGACATGAATAATCACAGAAAGTAGTTTTTACCATAAAGAGGTACAGAAGATCAGATACTGCACTGATCAGTGTACAGAGAAGAATTCCGCTGTAGTTAACGAGACACTGTGTTGGTTAAATATCCGTCTGCTGCTGAGTAGATACGCTGTAAAACGGTGTGTGAGTGTGTATGTGAGCGTGCCTGTGCGATTGTGTACGTGTGTTGGGGTTGGGCAAAATGTTCTAAACTGCGCACGTGTGCGGGCGTGCAGTAGCTCCGAGACTGCCGTTGCCAAGCTCAGAAGAAACATCAGCCCATGGAGCATGAGGTTCAATTTCACTCAACTTCCTAGACTTTTCCCTGTTAGTTAACACTGTCAACGTTTCTCTTTACTGTGGGAAATGTGATGCAATGTTATCCAATTTCAATGCAACATACCGAAACAAAACGAACTATGCAAAAGATTTTGTTGTTGGCCGAACACATCGGAGTAGGATTCTATTGTGCACTACTCAGCCCGTACTCCACACAGACGGTGCGGCATAACCAATCAGAGCTGCAGTAGGCCTATATGCAAATAGACGATTGCCATATATGGATCTGTGCCATTCACTTTGAACTGGACAGTGTTTACAGCATGAGCGGTCGTGAGTAGAAGAGCTTGTTTTGAGATCAAAGCAAGTGTTGCATGTAGCCAAGCGTGAACATTTGTTCATATCCTTTACTAGTTATTGAGTTATTATCCCAGTAATAGATTATTTGTAGTCAACACTGGGGGAGTTTGAGATTGCTCCCTACAAGAGCACAAAATGTGTACATTTCTAGACATCTTTGGAAAGTGAGTCAGGCAAAGAGTTTTTTTTTTGTCTTAAAGTGGCAGTGTTGTATTTTGAGACAGGCTTGAATAAGCTCAGTAGCCAATAGGCAGGGGGGAGCATAATTGGTCTGATTCTCTGTAATATTGGTATTGGAATAATAATACATGTTATTTTGTAAAGTGGTTTCTTGCATAAAACAACACAACAACATTTTCAGTGGATAAACAGGTTAATGTCAAGCCCTGCGTGTTTGTTTCTCATGGAATGTAGACCTACATTGAAAACCACTGATTGGCTGCTGAATGATAGAACAGTGGTGATGTCATCACTATTATTCTACAATGTAGAAAATAGTAAAAAGAAAAAAGAAAAAAAACCTTGTACGAGTAGATAGATGTTCTAAACCTTTTGACCAGTAGAATACGCCATGTGTCTGACCCGTTGAATTGCGACTCCACTTTGTACTGACGTTTTGTCTGTTTGATTGCCTACCGGAGGGAATAACTACACTGTTTGTATTTAACCATGTTCCCAGTCACCTTGCCACGGTTAAATGCGGTGGTTCGCAGTTTCAGTATTGTGCGAATGCTGCCATGGTTTGGGTAGGTTTTAATAGTCACGGTGGGAACAACATCCACTATGCACTTCCTGATGAACTCAGTCACCGTATCAGTGTATACATCAATGTTATTCTCAGAGGCCAACCCGGAACATGTCCCAGTCCGCGTGATCAAAACAATCTTGAAGCATGGATACCGATTGGTCAGACCAGTGTTGAACAGTCCTTACCACAGGTACTTCCTCTTTGAGTTTCTGCCTATGGGAAAGGAGGAGCAGGACAGAGGCGTGATCTGATTTGCCGAAGGGAGGGCGGGGGAGGGCCTTGTAACAATGGTTTTCCTCAGATTTAATTTATCACAGTCCCAAACTACAAATACATGCAAGCCTCAGGATATTTGGTTTCCAGTTTGCACAAAGTCCAGTGTGGTTTCCTTGAGAGCCGTCGTGGTATCGGCTTGAGGGGGAATACACACGGCTTGACGATTACTGAAGATAATTATCTCTTGATAACTTTTGTGATGTATTGATAACACGATGTATTGATAATACGATTGTGATGTATTGTTGTCTCACCTAGCTATCTGTAGATGAACGCACTAATTGTAAGTCGCTCTGGATAAGAGTTTCTGCTAAATGACTAAAATGTCGGAAAGAATTCAGACAATGAAACTCTACATTGAGCTCAGGTGCATCATGTTTCCATTGATCATCCTTGAGATGTTTCTACAACTTGATTGGAGTCCACCCGTGGTAAATTAAATTGATTGGACATGATTTGGAAAGACACCTGTCTATATTAGGTCCCACAGTTGACAGTGCATGTCAGAGCAAAAACCAGACCATGAGGTCAAAGGAATTGTCCGTAGAGCTCCGAGACAGGGTTGTGTCGAAGCACAGATCTGAGGAAGGGTACCATAACATTTCTGCAGCATTGAAGGTCCCCAAGAACACAGTGGCCTCCATCATTCTTAACCTGTTGAGTAGGGGGCAGTATTTTAATGTTTGGATGAAAAATGTACCCAAATTATACTGCTATCTCCTATTAAAGCAGCTACAGTCCCGGTTGATAGATTATATGTTGTAAAAACAACCTGAGGATTGATTATAAAAAACGTTTGACATGTTTTTACGAACTTTACGGATACTATTTGGAATTTTCGTCTGCGATGTCGTGACCGCTCGAGCCTGTGGATTTCTGAACATAACGCGCCAACCAAATGGAGGTATTTTGGATATAAAAATAATCTTTATGGAACAAAAGGAACATTTATTGTGTAACTGGGAGTCTCGTGAGTGCAAACATCCGAAGATCATCAAAGGTAAGCGATTTTCTGACTTTCGTGACCAATCTAACTTGGCTGCTAGCTGTTTGTAATATTTTGTCTACTGAGAGAGATGTCCTTACATAAACGCTTGGTATGCTTTCACCGAAAAGCTTTATTGAAATCTGACACGCCAGGTGGATTAACAACAAGCTAAGTTGTGTTTGCTATATTGCACTTGTGATTTCATGAAAATCTAATATTTTTAGTAATTTAATTTGGCGCTCAGCGGATGCTGACGAAAATGATCCCGCTAACGGGATGGTGCATCAAGAAGTTAAATGGAAAAAGTTTGGAACCACTATGGTGGAAATTACAACATTATGTTATTCACATTGATTTATATTAGAACGTATTCTTAATTGTACTTATTAGTAGTATTTATAGCCAGCACAATACCACCCTGCATCCCACTGCTGGCTTGCTTCTGATGCTAAGCAGGGTTGGTCCTGTTCAGTCACTGGATGGGAGGCCAGATGCTACTGGAAGTGGTGTGGAGGGCCAGTAGGCCGGTCTTTCCTCTGGTCTAAATAAATATCCCAATGCCCCAGGGCAGTGATTAGGGATATTGCCCTGTGTTGGATGCTGTCTTTCAGATGGGATGTTAAATGGGTGTCCTGACTCTCTGTGGTCACTAAAGATCCCATGGCACTTATCATAAGAGTAGGTGTAAGGGTTTTCGTCTTCTGACGAAGAGGAGTAGTATGAAGGATCGGAGGACCAAAACGCAGCGTGGTAAGTGTTTGTGTTTTTTAATGAATAACGAACACTGAACAAAACAATAAACGTGAAGTAAATCAAACCGAAACAGTATTGTGATGTCATTATGGGGTATTGTGTTGTCATTACGGAGTATTGTGTTGTTATTATGGGGTATTGTGTTGTCATTACGGAGTATTGTGATGTTATTATGGGGTATTGTGTTGTCATTACGGAGTATTGTGATGTTATTATGGGGTATTGTGTTGTCATTACGGAGTATTGTGATGTTATTATGGGGTATTGTGTTGTCATTATGGGGTATTGTGTTGTCATTATGGGGTATTGCGTTGTCATTATGGGGTATTGTGATGTCATTATGGGGTATTGTGTTGTCATTATGGGGTATTGTGTTGTCATTACGGAGTATTGCGTTGTCATTATGGGGTATTGTGTTGTCATTATGGGGTATTGTGTTGTCATTACGGAGTATTGTGATGTTATTATGGGGTATTGTGTTGTCATTATGGAGTATTGTGATGTTATTATGGGGTATTGTAATGTCATTACGGAGTATTGTGATGTTATTATGGGGTATTGTAATGTCATTACGGAGTATTGTGATGTCATTACGGAGTATTGTGATGTTATTATGGGGTATTGTGATGTCATTACGGAGTATTGTGATGTTATTATGGGGTATTGTGATGCTATTATGGGGTATTGTGATGCTATTATGGGGTATTGTGATGTCATTACGGAATATTGTGATGTTATTATGGGGTATTGTAATGTCATTACGGAGTATTGTGATGTCATTACGGAGTATTGTGATGTTATTATGGGGTATTGTGATGTCATTACGGAGTATTGTGATGTTATTATGGGGTATTGTGATGTCATTACGAAGTATTGTGATGTTATTATGGGGTATTGTGATGTTATTATGGGGTATTGTGATGTCATTACGGGGTATTGTGATGCCATTACGGAGTATTGTGATGCCATTACGGAGTATTGTGATGTTATTATGGGGTATTGTGATGTCATTACGGAGTATTGTGATGTCATTATGGGGTATTGTGATGCTATTATGGGGTATTGTGATGTCATTACGGAATATTGTGATGTTATTATGGGGTATTGTAATGTCATTACGGAGTATTGTGATGTCATTGCGGAGTATTGTGATGTTATTATGGGGTATTGTGATGTCATTACGGAGTATTGTGATGTTATTATGGGGTATTGTGATGTCATTACGAAGTATTGTGATGTTATTATGGGGTATTGTGATGTTATTATGGGGTATTGTGATGTCATTATGGGGTATTGTGATGTCATTACGGAGTATTGTGATGTTATTATGGGGTATTGTGTTAAGATTGATGAGGAGGAAAAAAACGAATATAACAAAATGTGTAAAAAGTCAAGGGGTCTAAATACTTTCCAAATGTAAACTGTCCTGGTGAACTACTGTAAACTTCATAATGTGTAAATGTAAACTGCCCTGGTGAACTACTGTAAACTTCATAATGTGTAAATGTAAACTGTCCTGGTGAACTACTGTAAACTTCATAATGTGTAAATGTAAACTGCCCTGGTGAACTACTGTAAACTTCATAATGTGTAAATGTAAACTGTCCTGGTGAACTACTGTAAACTTCATAATGTAAAAGAATGTGAAAGGTGACATGAAGAACGTGCTCTGCTTTACCTCCTTCACCACCATGGTCTATTTATTGCCTTACCTCCCTTATCTTACCTCATTTCCACACACTGTATATAGACTTTTTCTACTGTATTATTGACTGTAATGTTTGTTTACTCCATGTGTAACTCTGTGTTGTTGTTAACTCCATGTGTAACTCTGTGTTGTTGTTAACTCCATGTGTAACTCTGTGTTGTTGTTTACTCCATGTGTAACTCTGTGTTGTTGTTTGTGTTGCACTGCTTTGCTTTATCTTGGCCAGGTCTCAGTTGTAAATGAGAACATGTTCTCAACTAGCCTACCTGGTTAAATAAAGGTGTTCTCAACTAGCCTACCTGGTTAAATAAAGGTGTTCTCAACTGGCCTACCTGGTTAAATAAAGGTGTTCTCAACTGGCCTACCTGGTTAAATAAAGGTGTTCTCAACTAGCCTACCTGGTTAAATAAAGGTGTTCTCAACTGGCCTACCTGGTTAAATAAAGGTGTTCTCAACTGGCCTACCTGGTTAAATAAAGGTGTTCTCAACTGGCCTACCTGGTTAAATAAAGGTGTTCTCAACTGGCCTACCTGGTTAAATAAAGGTGTTCTCAACTAGCCTACCTGGTTAAATAAAGGTGTTCTCAACTAGCCGACCTGGTTAAATAAAGGTGTTCTCAACTGGCCGACCTGGTTAAATAAAGGTGTTCTCAACTGGCCTACCTGGTTAAATAAAGGTGTTCTCAACTAGCCTACCTGGTTAAATAAAGGTGTTCTCAACTGGCCTACCTGGTTAAATAAAGGTGTTCTCAACTGGCCGACCTGGTTAAATAAAGGTGTTCTCAACTGGCCGACCTGGTTAAATAAAGGTGTTCTCAACTGGCCGACCTGGTTAAATAAAGGTGTTCTCAACTGGCCTACCTGGTTAAATAAAGGTGTTCTCAACTGGCCTACCTGGTTAAATAAAGGTGTTCTCAACTGGCCTACCTGGTTAAATAAAGGTGTTCTCAACTGGCCTACCTGGTTAAATAAAGGTGTTCTCAACTGGCCTACCTGGTTAAATAAAGGTGTTCTCAACTGGCCTACCTGGTTAAATAAAGGTGTTCTCAACTGGCCTACCTGGTTAAATAAAGGTGTTCTCAACTGGCCGACCTGGTTAAATAAAGGTGTTTCTCAACTGGCCTACCTGGTTAAATAAAGGTGTTCTCAACTAGCCTACCTGGTTAAATAAAGGTGTTCTCAACTAGCCTACCTGGTTAAATAAAGGTGTTCTCAACTGGCCTACCTGGTTAAATAAAGGTGTTCTCAACTAGCCTACCTGGTTAAATAAAGGTGTTCTCAACTAGCCTACCTGGTTAAATAAAGGTGTTCTCAACTAGCCTACCTGGTTAAATAAAGGTGTTCTCAACTGGCGTACCTGGTTAAATAAAGGTGTTCTCAACTGGCCTACCTGGTTAAATAAAGGTGTTCTCAACTGGCCTACCTGGTTAAATAAAGGTGTTCTCAACTGGCCGACCTGGTTAAATAAAGGTGTTCTCAACTGGCCTACCTGGTTAAATAAAGGTGTTCTCAACTGGCCTACCTGGTTAAATAAAGGTGTTCTCAACTGGCGTACCTGGTTAAATAAAGGTGTTCTCAACTGGCCTACCTGGTTAAATAAAGGTGTTCTCAACTGGCCTACCTGGTTAAATAAAGGTGTTCTCAACTGGGGTACCTGGTTAAATAAAGGTGTTCTCAACTGGCCTACCTGGTTAAATAAAGGTGTTCTCAACTAGCCTACCTGGTTAAATAAAGGTGTTCTCAACTAGCCTACCTGGTTAAATAAAGGTGTTCTCAACTGGCCTACCTGGTTAAATAAAGGTGTTCTCAACTGGCCTACCTGGTTAAAAGGTGTTCTCAACTGGCCTACCTGGTTAAATAAAGGTGTTCTCAACTGGCCTACCTGGTTAAATAAAGGTGTTCTCAACTGGCCTACCTGGTTAAATAAAGGTGTTCTCAACTGGCCTACCTGGTTAAATAAAGGTGAAATAAAAAATGAAAATAAATCATGTATTCCACAAGTTGACTCCAGGAATGAACTTAAAAAGCCAAATAAAAGACAAATATTAAAATGTATTGAAAAACTTCAGATAAATAGTTTCAACGATATTGAAAAAAACATCCTGTTTCCAAATACCCCGGTA
Source organism: Oncorhynchus keta (assembly GCF_023373465.1). Classification (NCBI taxonomy): domain Eukaryota; kingdom Metazoa; phylum Chordata; class Actinopteri; order Salmoniformes; family Salmonidae; genus Oncorhynchus; species Oncorhynchus keta. The sequence continues at coordinate 54,203,458 of NC_068427.1, forward strand.
TATATATATATGGTATACCGCCCAAGCCTAGTGTGTGCCTCCGTATTTAACTTACTGTAGGACCCCCAGGAAGGCCAACAGGCCCAGGTCAGGCTGTTTGTTGA
>NC_068427.1:54208561-54318561 GCF_023373465.1 Oncorhynchus keta
AGACAGAAACCTGGACAACAGAGAGGATGAGGTGAGACAGAAACCTGGACAACACAGAGAGGATGAGGGAGACAGAAACCTGGACAACGCAGAGAGGATGAGGTGAGACAGAAACCTGGACAACGCAGAGAGGATGAGGGAGACAGAAACCTGGACAACGCAGAGAGGATGAGGTGAGACAGAAACCTGGACAACGAGAGAGGATGAGGTTAGACAGAAACCTGGACAACGCAGAGAGGATGAGGTGAGACAGAAACCTGGACAACGCAGAGAGGATGAGGTGAGACAGAAACCTGGACAACGCAGAGAGGATGAGGGGAGACAGAAACCTGGACAACGCAGAGAGGATGAGAGGAGACAGAAACCTGGACAACGCAGAGAGGATGAGGTGAGACAGAAACCTGGACAACGCAGAGAGGATGAGGTGAGACAGAAACCTGGACAACGCAGAGAGGATGAGGTGAGACAGAAACCTGGACAACGCAGAGAGGATGAGGTGAGACAGAAACCTGGACAACGCAGAGAGGATGAGGTGAGACAGAAACCTGGACAACACAGAGAGAGGATGAGGGGAGACAGAAACCTGGACAACACAGAGAGAGGATGAGGGGAGACAGAAACCTGGACAACACAGAGAGGATGAGGGGAGACAGAAACCTGGACAACACAGAGAGGATGAGGTGAGACAGAAACCTGGACAACGCAGAGAGGATGAGGGGAGACAGAAACCTGGACAACAGAGAGGATGAGGGGAGACAGAACGTATCTCTACATCTAGTGTCCTGTACCTGTAGTATCTCTACATCTAGTGTACTATACCTGTACCTGTAGTATCTCTACATCTAGTGTCCTGTACCTGTAGTATCTCTACATCTAGTGTCCTGTACCTGTAGTATCTCTACATCTAGTGTCCTGTACCTGTAGTATCTCTACATCTAGTGTCCTGTACCTGTAGTATCTCTACATCTAGTGTCCTGTACCTGTAGTATCTCTACATCTAGTGTCCTGTACCTGTAGTATCTCTACATCTAGTGTCCTGTACCTGTAGTATCTCTACATCTAGTGTCCTGTACCTGTAGTATCTCTACATCTAGTGTACTGTACCTGTACTATCTCTACATCTAGTGTCCTGTACCTGTAGTATCTCTACATCTAGTGTACTATACCTGTAGTATTTCTACATCTAGTGTACTATACCTGTACCTGTAGTATCTCTACATCTAGTGTCCTGTACCTGTACCTGTAGTATCTCTACATCTAGTGTCCTGTACCTGTAGCATCTCTACATCTAGTGTCCTGTACCTGTAGTATCTCTACATCTAGTGTCCTGTACCTGTAGCATCTCTACATCTAGTGTCCTGTACCTGTAGCATCTATACATCTAGTGTACTGTACCTGTAGTATCTCTACATCTAGTGTCCTGTACCTGTAGTATCTCTACATCTAGTGTCCTGTACCTGTAGTATCTCTACATCTAGTGTCCTGTACCTGTAGCATCTCTACATCTAGTGTCCTGTACCTGTAGCATCTCTACATCTAGTGTCCTGTACCTGTAGTATCTCTACATCTAGTGTCCTGTACCTGTAGCATCTCTACATCTAGTGTCCTGTACCTGTAGTATCTCTACATCTAGTGTCCTGTACCTGTAGCATCTCTACATCTAGTGTCCTGTACCTGTAGCATCTCTACATCTAGTGTCCTGTACCTGTAGCATCTCTACATCTAGTGTCCTGTACCTGTACCTGTAGTATCTCTACATCTAGTGTACTGTACCTGTAGCATCTCTACATCTAGTGTACTGTACCTGTACCTGTAGTATCTCTACATCTAGTGTCCTGTACCTGTAGTATCTCTACATCTAGTGTCCTGTACATGTAGCATCTCTACATCTAGTGTCCTGTACCTGTAGTATCTCTACATCTAGTGTCCTGTACCTGTAGCATCTCTACATCTAGTGTACTGTACCTGTAGCATCTCTACATCTAGTGTCCTGTACCTGTAGCATCTCTACATCTAGTGTCCTGTACCTGTAGTATCTCTACATCTAGTGTCCTGTACATGTAGCATCTCTACATCTAGTGTCCTGTACCTGTAGTATCTCTACATCTAGTGTACTGTACCTGTACCTGTAGCATCTCTACATCTAGTGTCCTGTACCTGTAGCATCTCTACATCTAGTGTCCTGTACCTGTAGCATCTATACATCTAGTGTACTGTACCTGTAGTATCTCTACATCTAGTGTCCTGTACCTGTATTATCTCTACATCTAGTGTCCTGTACCTGTAGTATCTCTACATCTAGTGTCCTGTACCTGTAGCATCTCTACATCTAGTGTACTGTACCTGTACCTGTAGTATCTCTACATCTAGTGTCCTGTACCTGTAGTATCTCTACATCTAGTGTACTGTACCTGTACCTGTAGTATCTCTACATCTAGTGTCCTGTACCTGTAGCATCTCTACATCTAGTGTCCTGTACCTGTAGCATCTCTACATCTAGTGTCCTGTACCTGTAGCATCTCTACATCTAGTGTCCTGTACCTGTAGCATCTCTACATCTAGTGTCCTGTACCTGTAGTATCTCTACATCTAGTGTCCTGTACCTGTAGTATCTCTACATCTAGTGTACTGTACCTGTACCTGTAGTATCTCTACATCTAGTGTCCTGTACCTGTAGTATCTCTACATCTAGTGTCCTGTACCTGTAGTATCTCTACATCTAGTGTCCTGTACCTGTAGTATCTCTACATCTAGTGTCCTGTACCTGTAGCATCTCTACATCTAGTGTCCTGTACCTGTAGCATCTCTACATCTAGTGTACTGTACCTGTAGTATCTCTACATCTAGTGTCCTGTACCTGTAGTATCTCTACATCTAGTGTCCTGTACCTGTAGTATCTCTACATCTAGTGTACTGTACCTGTACCTGTAGCATCTCTACATCTAGTGTCCTGTACCTGTAGCATCTCTACATCTAGTGTCCTGTACCTGTAGTATCTCTACATCTAGTGTCCTGTACCTGTAGCATCTCTACATCTAGTGTACTGTACCTGTACCTGTAGTATCTCTACATCTAGTGTACTGTACCTGTACCTGTAGCATCTCTACATCTAGTGTCCTGTACCTGTAGTATCTCTACATCTAGTGTCCTGTACCTGTAGTATCTCTACATCTAGTGTCCTGTACCTGTAGTATCTCTACATCTAGTGTCCTGTACCTGTAGTATTTCTACATCTAGTGTACTGTACCTGTACCTGTAGCATCTCTACATCTAGTGTCCTGTACCTGTAGCATCTCTACATCTAGTGTCCTGTACCTGTACCTGTAGTATCTGTACCTGTAGCATCTCTACATCTAGTGTCCTGTACCTGTAGTATCTCTACATCTAGTGTCCTGTACCTGTAGTATCTCTACATCTAGTGTCCTGTACCTGTAGTATCTCTACATCTAGTGTCCTGTACCTGTACCTGTAGTATCTCTACATCTAGTGTACTGTACCTGTACCTGTAGCATCTCTACATCTAGTGTCCTGTACCTGTAGCATCTCTACATCTAGTGTCCTGTACCTGTAGTATCTCTACATCTAGTGTCCTGTACCTGTAGTATCTCTACATCTAGTGTCCTGTACCTGTAGTATCTCTACATCTAGTGTCCTGTACCTGTAGCATCTCTACATCTAGTGTACTGTACCTGTAGCATCTCTACATCTAGTGTCCTGTACCTGTAGCATCTCTACATCTAGTGTCCTGTACCTGTACCTGTAGTATCTCTACATCTAGTGTACTGTACCTGTAGCATCTCTACATCTAGTGTCCTGTACCTGTACCTGTAGCATCTCTACATCTAGTGTCCTGTACCTGTAGTATCTCTACATCTAGTGTCCTGTACCTGTAGTATCTCTACATCTAGTGTCCTGTACCTGTAGTATCTCTACATCTAGTGTCCTGTACCTGTAGTATCTCTACATCTAGTGTCCTGTACCTGTAGCATCTCTACATCTAGTGTCCTGTACCTGTAGTATCTCTACATCTAGTGTCCTGTACCTGTAGTATCTCTACATCTAGTGTCCTGTACCTGTAGCATCTCTACATCTAGTGTACTGTACCTGTAGTATCTCTACATCTAGTGTCCTGTACCTGTAGTATCTCTACATCTAGTGTCCTGTACCTGTAGTATCTCTACATCTAGTGTCCTGTACCTGTAGTATCTCTACATCTAGTGTACTGTACCTGTACCTGTAGTATCTCTACATCTAGTGTCCTGTACCTGTAGTATCTCTACATCTAGTGTCCTGTACCTGTAGTATCTCTACATCTAGTGTCCTGTACCTGTAGTATCTCTACATCTAGTGTACTGTACCTGTAGCATCTCTACATCTAGTGTCCTGTACCTGTAGCATCTCTACATCTAGTGTACTGTACCTGTAGTATCTCTACATCTAGTGTCCTGTACCTGTAGTATCTCTACATCTAGTGTCCTGTACCTGTAGTATCTCTACATCTAGTGTACTGTACCTGTACCTGTAGTATCTCTACATCTAGTGTCCTGTACCTGTACCTGTAGTATCTCTACATCTAGTGTCCTGTACCTGTAGTATCTCTACATCTAGTGTCCTGTACCTGTAGTATCTCTACATCTAGTGTCCTGTACCTGTAGTATCTCTACATCTAGTGTACTGTACCTGACCAGCTGGAAGATCCGTCTGAGGTAGGACCTGATCTCTTCCACAGCCTGTTGTAGCAACCTTCTGTTAGATCCTACCCCTATATAGGTAATCCTGTACACAGTCACTAGGGTCTCCAGTAACCCCCCCAAAGGGTGGAGGGGGGTTTCGCAGGCCTGGAGAAGGACAGGGGAGGGCGAGGGGAGGAGGAGGATGATGATGATGGAGAAGAGAGGTGCAATGGAGGGGAAGAAGAAGAATCATCGAGCAAGACAAATCATCTAGCAAGAACAGAGTCTTACGCAACAACAGCCTCAATCTGTTAGCGTATCATGTAGGAACACAACTAGGTATCCTGGGAATATCAGTCTGCTATCAGTCTGCTACCTTTGACAGGTGTTGACCCTATCAGTCTGCTACCCTGTTGACCTACAGTACGGTGTGTAAAACGTGTGCTATTCACCTTGGTGAGGTATCGTCGGATGACGTCATACCCCCCAGCAGTAACTGGACCTGTGTGTTGAGGAATCACCTCCAGCTTCTCCAGGACTCGACTCTGAGACCTGCTCAGCAGCTCTGGACTGGAGACAGACATCATACACCCGTCACTATAGAAACCATGCACCGTGAGTGTTTGTTCAGGTGTGTGTCCAGGTGTGTAAATTAACATAATACGAAAATCCCCATAAAGCAAGAGACATTATTTTTTTTTTGCATGGTCTGGATGGTCTCAGTCCACCGCATCCGCAGATGTCGCACTTTCACATTTGAGGTGAAAGGTGACCGAGTTAGAGAGGTGTTTGTCAGACCAGGAGACATCCCATCTGAGGTGAAAGGTGACAGAGAGGTGTTTGTCAGACCAGGAGACATCCCATCTGAGGTGAAAGGTGACAGAACTAGAGAGGTGTTTGTCAGACCAGGAGACATCCCATCTGAGGTGAAAGGTGACAGAACTAGAGAGGTGTTTGTCAGACCAGGAGACATCCCATCTGAGGTGAAAGGTGAAAGGTGACAGAACTAGAGAGGTGTTTGTCAGACCAGGAGACATCCCATCTGAGGTGAAAGGTGACAGAGAGGTGTTTGTCAGACCAGGAGACATCCCATCTGAGGTGAAAGGTGACAGAACTAGAGAGGTGTTTGTCAGACCAGGAGACAGTTTGGCCTACAAACTATTAGACGGGTCCTCACCCCGGGGTTAGACGGGTCATCAGAACGGGTCATCAGAGGTGTTCACCCTGGGTTAGACGGGTCATCACCCCGGGGAGACGGGTCATCACCCCGGGGTTAGACGGGTCATCACCCCGGGGTTGACAGTCATCACCCCGGGGTTAGACGGGTCATCACCCCGGGGAGACGGGTCCTCACCCCGGGGTTGACGGGTCCTCAGGGTTGGTTGTTCCTCACCCCGGGGTGAGACAGCCTCACCCCGGGGTTGACGGGTCACCCCGGGGTTAGATGGGTCATCACCCCGGGGTTAGACGGGTCATCACCCCGGGGTTAGACGGGTCATCACCCCGGGGTTAGAGGTCATCACCCGGGGTTGACAGAACTCAGAGGGTTAGACGGGTCATCACCCGGGGAGACGGGTCATCACCCGGGGTTGAGGTCATCACCCCGGGGTTGACAGTCATCACGGGGTTAGACAGGTCATTTGTCAGTCATCCGGGGAGACAGGTCATCATCTGGGGTTAAAGGTCACGGGGTTAGATCACCCCAGGTCATCACCCCGAGGGTTTGACAGGTCATCACCCCAGGAGTCATCACGGGTTTGGCAGGTCATCACCCCGGGGTTAGACGGGTCATCACCCCGGGGTTAGACGGGTCATCACCCCGGGGTTAGACGGGTCATCACCCCGGGGTTAGACGGGTCATCACCCCGGGGTTAGACAGGTCATCACCGCGGGGTTAGACAGGTCATCACCGCGGGGTTAGACAGGTCATCACCCCGGGGTTAGACAGGTCATCACCCCGGGGTTAGACAGGTCATCACCCCGGGGTTAGACAGGTCATCACCCTGGGGTTAGACAGGTCATCACCCCGGGGTTAGACAGGTCATCACCCCGGGGTTAGACAGGTCATCACCCCGGGGTTAGACAGGTCATCACCCCGGGGTTAGACAGGTCATTACTTCATTACAGGTCATTATTTCTGTCTGTAATAAAGCCCTTTTTGTGGGGAAAAACTCATTCTGATTGGCTGGGCCTGGCTCCCCAGTGGGTGGGCCTGGCTCCCCAGTGGGTGGGCCCATGCCCTCCCAGGCCCACCTATGGCTGAGCCCCTGCCCAGTCATGTGAAATCCATAGATTAGGACCTAATTAATTTATTTCAATTGGCTGATTTCCTTAAATGAACTGTAACTCAGTAAACTCTTTGAAAATATTTATATTTTTGTTTATATTTTTGTTCAGTATATATAAAATTGCAGTTCAAACGTTAAGCAAAATTGTCACGGTGTGTGTGTGTGTGTACCTGTCTCTGCGTCCTGTGGTGAGTGTAACAGCGATGTTTTCCCAGGCCATCATTCTCTCCTCAGGCTGTCCCGGGGCCTCACAGCCCAGCCTGCTCCAACACTCTGAGAACACTGCCTTCCACTTCTGCTCTGGGGATACGGCTAGACGGCCCAACTCACTGTAGAGAAACACAGACAACCTCACTGTAGAGAAACACAGACAACCTCACTGTAGAGAAAACACAGACAACCTCACTGTAGAGAAACACAGACAACCTCACTGTAGAGAAAACACAGACAACCTCACTGTAGAGAAACACAGACAACCTCACTGTAGAGAAAACACAGACAACCTCACTGTAGAGAAACACAGACAACCTCACTGTAGAGAAAACACAGACAACCTCACTGTAGAGAAACACAGACAACCTCACTGTAGAGAAAACACAGACAACCTCACTGTAGAGAAACACAGACAACCTCACTGTAGAGAAAACACAGACAACCTCACTGTAGAGAAAACACAGACAACCTCAATGTAGAGAAAACACAGACAGACAGTCAGAGAGACACAGACAGACAGACAGGCAGAGAGACACAGACAGACAGTCAGAGAGACACAGACAGACAGGCAGAGAGACACAGACAGACAGTCAGAGAGACACAGACAGACAGGCAGAGAGCCACAGACAGACAGACAGCCACAGACAGACAGACAGAGAGCCACACACAGACAGTCAGAGAGCCACACACAGACAGTCAGAGAGCCACAGACAGACAGTCAGAGAGCCACACACAGACAGGCAGAGAGCCACAGACAGACAGTCAGAGAGCCACAGACAGACAGTCAGAGAGCCACAGACAGACAGTCAGAGAGCCACAGACAGACAGGCAGAGAGCCACAGACAGACAGGCAGAGAGCCACAGACAGACAGGCAGAGAGCCACAGACAGACAGGCAGAGAGCCACAGACAGACAGGCAGAGAGCCACACACAGACAGGCAGAGAGCCACACACAGACAGGCAGAGAGCCACACACAGACAGGCAGAGAGCCACACACAGACAGGCAGAGAGCCACAGACAGACAGGCAGAGAGCCACAGACAGACAGGCAGAGAGCCACACACAGACAGGCAGAGAGCCACAGACAGACAGGCAGAGAGCCACACACAGACAGTCAGAGAGCCACACACAGACAGGCAGAGAGCCACACACAGACAGTCAGAGAGCCACACACAGACAGTCAGAGAGCCACACACAGACAGTCAGAGAGCCAACACAGACAGGCAGAGAGCCACACACAGACAGTCAGAGAGCCACAGACAGACAGGCAGAGAGCCACAGACAGACAGTAGAGAGAGACACAGACAGACAGTCAGAGAGACACAGACAGACAGTCAGAGAGACACAGACAGACAGTCAGAGAGACACAGACAGACAGGCAGAGAGACACAGACAGACAGGCAGAGAGACACAGACAGACAGTCAGAGAGACACAGACAGACAGTCAGAGAGACACAGACAGACAGGCAGAGAGACACAGACAGACAGTCAGAGAGACACAGACAGACAGGCAGAGAGACACAGACAGACAGTCAGAGAGACACAGACAGACAGGCAGAGAGACACAGACAAACAGACAGAGACACAGACAGACAGGCAGAGAGCCACAGACAGACAGTCAGAGAGCCACAGACAGACAAACAGGCAGAGAGCCATAGACAGACAGACAGGCAGAGAGCCACAGACAGACAGTCAGAGAGACACAGACAGACAGAGAGACACAGACAGACAGGCAGAGAGCCACAGACAGACAGGCAGAGAGAGAGACGCGTAGTAAGAGATGAAAGCTCACACTTTACACCAAATGATATTAGATTTTTCTAGAGTATAAAGAAGAGGATCCTTACAGCACCCTGGTTGATTGCTTCTTGTCAGGTTCATAGAGGTTAGGCTTCATGTAGGTTCCCGTGATCTTCAGCCCCGAGGTCCACTCTCCACTAAACAGACCCTCGATGGAGTCTCCATTGGACATGGACAGGTAACCCTGTGGACAGACGGCAACACAAGATGACTGTTTTAATGCAGTGTCTTCTGACGGAGGGCGTCAATTCTGACGACTAACGGCTCACGTAATTGGTCAGCTGCTCGAAAAGTTATTTAACGAGGCTAGTCAGTTAAAGAACAAATACTTATTTTCTATGACGGCCTAGGAACAGTGGGTTAACTGGTCTAGGAACAGTGGGTTAACTGGTCTAGGAACAGTGGGTTAACCGGTCTAGGCTACAGTGGGTTAACTGGTCTAGGAACAGTGGGTTAACTAGCCTAGGAACAGTGGGTTAACTAGCCTAGGAACAGTGGGTTAACTGGTCTAGGAACAGTGGGTTAACTAGCCTAGGAACAGTGGGTTAACTAGCCTAGGAACAGTGGGTTAACTGGTTTAGGAACAGTGGGTTAACTAGCCTAGGAACAGTGGGTTAACTGGTCTAGGAACAGTGGGTTAACTAGCCTAGGAACAGTGGGTTAACTGGTCTAGGAACAGTGGGTTAACTGGTCTCGGAACAGTGGGTTAACTGGTCTTGGAACAGTGGGTTAACTGGTCTATTAACAGTGGGTTAACTGGTCTATTAACAGTGGGTTAACTGGTCTAGGAACAGTGGGTTAACTGGTCTAGGAACAGTGGGTTAACTAGTCTAGGAACAGTGGGTTAACTGGTCTCGGAACAGTGGGTTAACCGGTCTAGGAACAGTGGGTTAACCGGTCTAGGCTACAGTGGGTTAACCGGTCTAGGAACAGTGGGTTAACTGGCCTAGGAACAGTGGGTTAACTGGCCTAGGAACAGTGGGTTAACCGGTCTAGGAACAGTGGGTTAACCGGTCTAGGAACAGTGGGTTAACCGGTCTAGGAACAGTGGGTTAACCGGTCTAGGAACAGTGGGTTAACTGGTCTAGGAACAGTGGGTTAACCGGTCTAGGAACAGTGGGTTAACCGGTCTAGGAACAGTGGGTTAACCGGTCTAGGAACAGTGGGTTAACCGGTCTAGGAACAGTGGGTTAACCGGTCTAGGAACAGTGGGTTAACTGGTCTAGGAACAGTGGGTTAACTGGTCTAGGAACAGTGGGTTAACTGGTCTAGGAACAGTGGGTTAACTGGTCTAGGAACAGTGGGTTAACCGGTCTAGGAACAGGGGTTAACTGGTCTAGGAACAGTGGGTTAACTGGCCTAGGAACAGTGGGTTAACTGGTCTAGGAACAGTGGGTTAACTGGTCTAGGAACAGTGGGTTAACTGCCTTGTTCAGGGGGCAGAACGACAGATTTTTTTACCTTGTCAGCTCAGGGATTCGAGCCACCAACCTTTCGGTTACTGGCCCGACACTCTAACCACTAGGCTACCCTGCTGCCCCGCATCCCTCTCTATCTATACCTCACCTTGCCATTAGGGGTCCAGTCTTCTGAGAACTCTCCCTCAAAGGCTGTGTCATCATCAGATACGAGCAGACCAGTACCCTAACAGAGAAAATATTACATTCAACATTGAGATCAAGTCAGATAGGAAGGGTTGAGGGTCGCTGAAGAATGGGATTAAAAACAAACATATAAACTAGGTTGTGACAGTAAAATGTATATAGTATGTATAAACAGGAAGTAGAAATGTTGTTGTTTATTAGTTTACTCCAATTAGAAGAGGGATGGTCGGGTTAGGGGACAATAATAAAGGAAAATATATTTACAGTATATTTATATATATATTTACCCCCCCCCCAAAAAAAATATATATGAGGGATTGGAAATAAGGAAGATACATTACATTGATAGAAATCACAATCTATTAAAGCTGATCTACAGCCTAAAAGATATAATGACTCACCACCATCTTGTTGTTGCTGAAGGTCCCTTCATAGTAAAGACCAAACTGAGTGACTACCACACCACTGCCCTGTCGCTGGTCATCAGTCCACAGGCCCATGTACTTCTCTCCTCTGAAACAAGACACATAGACTGGAGCAAAGCAGAGCAGCAGATCTGAGACCAGGCTATTCACCCACAGATCTGAGACCAGGCTATTCAACCACAGATCTGAGACCAGGCTATTCACCCACAGATCTGAGACCAGGCTATTCACCCACAGATCTGAGACCAGGCTATTCAACCACAGATCTGAGACCAGGCTATTCACCCACAGATCTGAGACCAGGCTATTCAACCACAGATCTGAGACCAGGCTATTCAACCACAGATCTGAGACCAGGCTATTCAACCACAGACCTGAGACCAGGCTATTCAACCACAGACCTGAGACCAGGCTATTCAACCACAGACCTGAGACCAGGCTATTCAACCACAGACCTGAGACCAGGCTATTCAACCACAGATCTGAGACCAGGCTATTCAACCACAGATCTGAGACCAGGCTATTCAACCACAGATCTGAGACCAGGCTATTCAACCACAGATCTGAGACCAGGCTATTCACCCACAGATCTGAGACCAGGCTATTCAACCACAGATCTGAGACCAGGCTATTCACCCACAGACCTGAGACCAGGCTATTCAACCACAGACCTGAGACCAGGCTATTCAACCACAGATCTGAGACCAGGCTATTCAACCACAGATCTGAGACCAGGCTATTCAACCACAGATCTGAGACCAGGCTATTCAACCACACATCTGAGACCAGGCTATTCAACCACAGACCTGAGACCAAGCTACTCAACCACAGATCTGAGACCAGGCTATTCACCCACAGATCTGAGACCAGACTATTCACCCACAGATCCGAGACCATTCAACCACAGACCTGAGACCAGGCTATTCAACCACAGATCTGAGACCAGGCTACTCAACCACAGATCTGAGACCAGGCTATTCACCCACAGATCTGAGACCAGGCTATTCAACCACAGACCCGAGACCAGGCTATTTAACTACAGATCTGAGACCAGGCTATTCAACCACAGACCTGAGACCAGGCTATTCAACCACAGACCTGAGACCAGGCTATTCAACCACAGACCTGAGACCAGGCTATTCAACCACAGATCTGAGACCAGGCTAAGAAACCACAGATGTACGTTTTCATCAACAGATCTGACACCAGGCTAAGAAACCACAGATGTACGTTTTCATCAACTGATCTGAGAACAGGCTAAGAAACCACAGATGTACGTTTTCATCAACTGATCTGAGACCAGGCTAAGAAACCACAGATGTACGTTTTCATCAACTGATCTGAGAACAGGCTAAGAAACCACAGATGTACGTTTTCATCAACTGATCTGAGACCAGGCTAAGAAACCACAGATGTACGTTTTCATCAACAGATCTGACACCAGGCTAAGAAACCACAGATCTGAGACCAGGCTAAGAAACCACAGATCTGAGACCAGGCTAAGAAACCACAGATCCGAGACCAGGCTAAGAAACCACAGATCTGAGACCAGGCTAAGAAACCACAGATCTGAGACCAGGCTAAGCGCTGTACTATACCTAGTGATGTTATCAAACACTCCATATCCCATCTTCTTGTCTTGAAGCCACTGGCCAACGAACACACTGGAAGAAGAGCCAATCAGCTTCCCAGAACTCAGCATCCCATGGCCCTGACGGATGTTCTCATGGAAGGATCCCTCATACACCTGACCTGTAGCATACCTGGAGAGAACTACAATCATACACCTGTAGCATACCTGGAGAGAACTACAATCATACACCTGTAGCATACCTGGAGAGAACTACAATCATACACCTGACCTGTAGCATACCTGGAGAGAACTACAATCATACACCTGTAGCATACCTGGAGAGAACTACAATCATTCATAGCATACCTGTACAATCATACCTGGAGAGAACTACAATCATCACCTGTAACATACCTGGAGAGAACTATAATCATACACCTGACCTGGAGAGAACTACAATCATACACCTGTAGCATACCTGAGAGAACTACAATCATTCATAACAAACCTAGAGAACTATAATCATACACCTGTAGCATACCTGGAGAGAACTATAATCATACACCTGTAACATACCTGGAGAGAACTACAATCATACACCTGTAACATACCTGGAGAGAACTATAATCATACACCTGTAGCATACCTGGAGAGAACTATAATCATACACCTGACCTGTAGCATACCTGGAGAGAACTACAATCATACACCTGTAACAAACCTGGAGAGAACTACAATCATACACCTGTAACAAACCTGGAGAGAACTACAATCATACACCTGTAACATACCTGGAGAGAACTACAAATCATACACCTGTAACATACCTGGAGAGAACTACAATCATACACCTGACCTGTAGCATACCTGGAGAGAACTATAATCATACACCTGACCTAGCATACCTGGAGAGAACTACAATCATTCACCTGTAACAAACCTGGAGAGAACTATAATCATACACCTGACCTGTAGCATACCTGGAGAGAACTACAATCATACACCTGTAACATACCTGGAGAGAACTACAATCATACACCTGTAGCATACCTGGAGAGAACTACAATCATACACCTGTAACATACCTGGAGAGAACTACAATCATACACCTGTAACCTGGAGAGAACTACAATCATTCACCTGTAGCATACCTGGAGAGAACTACAATCATACACCTGTAGCATACCTGGAGAGAACTACAATCATACACCTGTAGCATACCTGGAGAGAACTACAATCATACACCTGACCTGTAGCATACCTGGAGAGAACTACAATCATACACCTGTAACATACCTGGAGAGAACTACAATCATACACCTGTAACATACCTGGAGAGAACTACAATCATACACCTGTAGCATACCTGGAGAGAACTACAATCATTCACCTGTAGCATACCTGGAGAGAACTACAATCATACACCTGTAGCATACCTGGAGAGAACTACAATCATACACCTGTAACATACCTGGAGAGAACTACAATCATACACCTGTAGCATACCTGGAGAGAACTACAATCATTCACCTGTAGCATACCTGGAGAGAACTACAATCATACACCTGTAACATACCTGGAGAGAACTACAATCATTCACCTGTAACATACCTGGAGAGAACTACAATCATACACCTGTAACATACCTGGAGAGAACTACAATCATACACCTGTAACATACCTGGAGAGAACTACAATCATTCACCTGTAGCATACCTGGAGAGAACTACAATCATACACCTGTAGCATACCTGGAGAGAACTACAATCATACACCTGTAACACCTGGAGAGAACTAATCATTCACCTGTAACAAACCTGGAGAGAACTACAATCATACACCTGACCTGTAACATACCTGGAGAGAACTACAATCATACACCTGTAACATACCTGGAGAGAACTAATCATTCACCTGTAACAAACCTGGAGAGAACTACAATCATACACCTGTAGCATACCTGGAGAGAACTACAATCATTCACCTGTAGCATACCTGGAGAGAACTACAATCATACACCTGAACACAGTAACTCCCTGACTGTAGTATATACAGGTGAACACAGTAACTCCCTGACTGTAGTATATACAGGTGAACACAGTAACTCCCTTACTGTAGTATATACAGGTGAACACAGTAACTCCCTGACTGTAGTATATACAGGTGAACACAGTAACTCCCTGACTGTAGTATATACAGGTGAACACAGTAACTCCCTGACTGTAGTATATACAGGTGAACACAGTAACTCCCTGACTGTAGTATATACAGGTGAACACAGTAACTCCCTGACTGTAGTATATACAGGTGAACACAGTAACTCCCTGACTGTAGTATATACAGGTGAACACAGTAACTCCCTGACTGTAGTATATACAGGTGAACACAGTAACTCCCTGACTGTAGTATATACAGGTGAACACAGTAACTCCCTGACTGTAGTATATACAGGTGAACACAGTAACTCCCTGACTGTAGTATATACAGGTGAACACAGTAACTCCCTGACTGTAGTATATACAGGTGAACACAGTAACTCCCTGACTGTAGTATATACAGGTGAACACAGTAACTCCCTGACTGTAGTATATACAGGTGAACACAGTAACTCCCTGACTGTAGTATATACAGGTGAACACAGTAACTCCCTGACTGTAGTATATACAGGTGAACACAGTAACTCCCTGACTGTAGTATATACAGGTGAACACAGTAACTGAACCAGTAACTGACTGTAGTATATACAGGTGAACACAGTAACTCCCTGACTGTAGTATATACAGGTGAACACAGTAACTCCCTGACTGTAGTATATACAGGTGAACACAGTAACTCCCTGACTGTAGTATATACAGGTGAACACAGTAACTCCCTGACTGTAGTATATACAGGTGAACACAGTAACTCCCTGACTGTAGTATATACAGGTGAACACAGTAACTCCCTGACTGTAGTATATACAGGTGAACACAGTAACTCCCTGACTGTAGTATATACAGGTGAACACAGTAACTCCCTGACTGTAGTATATACAGGTGAACACAGTAACTCCCTGACTGTAGTATATACAGGTGAACACAGTAACTCCCTGACTGTAGTATATACAGGTGAACACAGTAACTCCCTGACTGTAGTATATACAGGTGAACACAGTAACTCCCTGACTGTAGTATATACAGGTGAACACAGTAACTCCCTGACTGTAGTATATACAGGTGAACACAGTAACTCCCTGACTGTAGTATATACAGGTGAACACAGTAACTCCCTGACTGTAGTATATACAGGTGAACACAGTAACTCCCTGACTGTAGTATATACAGGTGAACACAGTAACTCCCTGACTGTAGTATATACAGGTGAACACAGTAACTCCTGACTGTAGTATATACAGGTGAACACAGTAACTCCCTGACTGTAGTATATACAGGTGAACACAGTAACTCCCTGACTGTAGTATATACAGGTGAACACAGTAACTCCCTGACTGTAGTATATACAGGTGAACACAGTAACTCCCTGACTGTAGTATATACAGGTGAACACAGTAACTCCCTGACTGTAGTATATACAGGTGAACACAGTAACTCCCTGACTGTAGTATATACAGGTGAACACAGTAACTCCCTGACTGTAGTATATACAGGTGAACACAGTAACTCCCTGACTGTAGTATATACAGGTGAACACAGTAACTCCCTGACTGTAGTATATACAGGTGAACACAGTAACTCCCTGACTGTAGTATATACAGGTGAACACAGTAACTCCCTGACTGTAGTATATACAGGTGAACACAGTAACTCCCTGACTGTAGTATATACAGGTGAACACAGTAACTCCCTGACTGTAGTATATACAGGTGAACACAGTAACTCCCTGACTGTAGTATATACAGGTGAACACAGTAACTCCCTGACTGTAGTATATACAGGTGAACACAGTAACTACAGGTGAACACAGTAACTCCCTGACTGTAGTATATACAGGTGAACACAGTAACTCCTGACTGTAGTATATACAGGTGAACACAGTAACTCCCTGACTGTAGTATATACAGGTGAACACAGTAACTCCCTGACTGTAGTATATACAGGTGAACACAGTAACTCCCTGACTGTAGTATATACAGGTGAACACAGTAACTCCCTGACTGTAGTATATACAGGTGAACACAGTAACTCCCTGACTGTAGTATATACAGGTGAACACAGTAACTCCCTGACTGTAGTATATACAGGTGAACACAGTAACTCCCTGACTGTAGTATATACAGTGAACACAGAACACAGTGAACACAGTCCCTGACTGTAGTATATACAGGTGAACACAGTAACTCCCTGACTGTAGTATATACAGGTGAACACAGTAACTCCCTGACTGTAGTATATACAGGTGAACACAGTAACTCCCTGACTGTAGTATATACAGGTGAACACAGTAACTCCCTGACTGTAGTATATACAGGTGAACACAGTAACTCCCTGACTGTAGTATATACAGGTGAACACAGTAACTCCCTGACTGTAGTATATACAGGTGAACACAGTAACTCCCTGACTGTAGTATATACAGGTGAACACAGTAACTCCCTGACTGTAGTATATACAGGTGAACACAGTAACTCCCTGACTGTAGTATATACAGGTGAACACAGTAACTGAACACAGTAACTCCTGACTGTAGTATATACAGGTGAACACAGTAACTCCCTGACTGTAGTATATACAGGTGAACACAGTAACTCCCTGACTGTAGTATATACAGGTGAACACAGTAACTCCCTGACTGTAGTATATACAGGTGAACACAGTAACTCCCTGACTGTAGTATATACAGGTGAACACAGTAACTCCCTGACTGTAGTATATACAGGTGAACACAGTAACTCCCTGACTGTAGTATATACAGGTGAACACAGTAACTCCCTGACTGTAGTATATACAGGTGAACACAGTAACTCCCTGACTGTAGTATATACAGGTGAACACAGTAACTCCCTGACTGTAGTATATACAGGTGAACACAGTAACTAACTCCCTGACTGTAGTATATACAGGTGAACACAGTAACTCCTGACTGTAGTATATACAGGTGAACACAGTAACTCCCTGACTGTAGTATATACAGGTGAACACAGTAACTCCCTGACTGTAGTATATACAGGTGAACACAGTAACTCCCTGACTGTAGTATATACAGGTGAACACAGTAACTCCCTGACTGTAGTATATACAGGTGAACACAGTAACTCCCTGACTGTAGTATATACAGGTGAACACAGTAACTCCCTGACTGTAGTATATACAGGTGAACACAGTAACTCCCTGACTGTAGTATATACAGGTGAACACAGTAACTCCCTGACTGTAGTATATACAGGTGAACACAGTAACTCCCTGACTGTAGTATATACAGGTGAACACAGTAACTCCCTGACTGTAGTATATACAGGTGAACACAGTAACTCCCTGACTGTAGTATATACAGGTGAACACAGTAACTCCCTGACTGTAGTATATACAGGTGAACACAGTAACTCCCTGACTGTAGTATATACAGGTGAACACAGTAACTCCCTGACTGTAGTATATACAGGTGAACACAGTAACTCCCTGACTGTAGTATATACAGGTGAACACAGTAACTCTGACTGTAGTATATACAGGTGAACACAGTAACTCCCTGACTGTAGTATATACAGGTGAACACAGTAACTCCCTGACTGTAGTATATACAGGTGAACACAGTAACTCCCTGACTGTAGTATATACAGGTGAACACAGTAACTCCCTGACTGTAGTATATACAGGTGAACACAGTAACTCCCTGACTGTAGTATATACAGGTGAACACAGTAACTCCCTGACTGTTGTATATACAGTGAACACAGTAACTCCTGACTGTAGTATATACAGGTGAACACAGTAACTCCCTGACTAACTCCCTGTTATACAGGTGAACACAGTAACTCCTGACTGTAGTATATACAGGTGAACACAGTAACTCCCTGACTGTAGTATATACAGGTGAACACAGTAACTCCCTGACTGTAGTATATACAGGTGAACACAGTAACTCCCTGACTGTAGTATATACAGGTGAACACAGTAACTCCCTGACTGTAGTATATACAGGTGAACACAGTAACTCCCTGACTGTAGTATATACAGGTGAACACAGTAACTCCCTGACTGTAGTATATACAGGTGAACACAGTAACTCCCTGACTGTAGTATATACAGGTGAACACAGTAACTCAGTAACTGTAACTCCCTGACTGTAGTATCTGAACACAGTAACTCCCTGACTGTGTAATACAGTAACTCCCTGACTGTAGTATATACAGGTGAACACAGTAACTCCCTGACTGTAGTATATACAGGTGAACACAGTAACTCCTGACTGTAGTATATACAGGTGAACACAGTAACTCCCTGACTGTAGTATATACAGGTGAACACAGTAACTCCCTGACTGTAGTTATACAGGTGAACACAGTAACTCCCTGACTGTAGTATATACAGGTGAACACAGTAACTCCCTGACTGTAGTATATACAGGTGAACAGTAACTCTGTAACTCTGACTGTAGTATATACTGTAACTCCTTCTCTGTAGTATATACAGGTGAACACAGTAACTCCCTGACTGTAGTATATACAGGTGAACACAGTAACTCCCTGACTGTAGTATATACAGGTGAACACAGTAACTCCCTGACTGTAGTATATACAGGTGAACACAGTAACTCCCTGACTGGGGTATATACAGGTGAACACAGTAACTCCCTGACTGTTGTATATACAGGTGAACACAGTAACTCCCTCACTGTAGTATATACAGGTGAACACAGTAACTCACTGACTGTATATACAGTAACTGTAGTATATACAGGTGAACACAGTAACTCCCTGACTGTAGTATATACAGGTGAACACAGTAACTCCCTGACTGTAGTATATACAGGTGAACACAGTAACTCCCTGACTGTAGTATATACAGGTGAACACAGTAACTCCCTGACTGTTGTATATACAGGTGAACACAGTAACTCCCTCACTGTAGTATATACAGGTGAACACAGTAACTCACTGACTGTAGTATATACAGGTGAACACAGTAACTCCCTGACTGTAGTATATAGAGGTGAACACAGTAACTCCCTGACTGTAGTATATACAGGTGAACACAGTAACTCCCTGACTGTAGTATATACAGGTGAACACAGTAACTCCCTGACTGTAGTATATACAGGTGACACAGTAACTCCCTGACTGTAGTATATACAGGTGAACACAGTAACTCCCTGACTGTAGTATATACAGGTGAACACAGTAACTCCCTGACTGTAGTATATACAGGTGAACACAGTAACTCCCTGACTGTAGTATATACAGGTGAACACAGTAACTCCCTTGACTGTAGTATATACAGGTGAACACAGTAACTCCCTGACTGTAGTATATACAGGTGAACACAGTAACTCCCTGACTGTAGTATATACAGGTGAACACAGTAACTCCTGACTGTAGTATATACAGGTGAACACAGTAACTCCCTGACTGTAGTATATACAGGTGAACACAGTAACTCCCTGACTGTAGTATATACAGGTGAACACAGTAACTCCCTGACTGTAGTATATACAGGTGAACACAGTAACTCCCTGACTGTAGTATATACAGGTGAACACAGTAACTCCCTGACTGTAGTATATACAGGTGAACACAGTAACTCCCTGACTGTAGTATATACAGGTGAACACAGTAACTCCTGACTGTAGTATATACAGGTGAACACAGTAACTCCCCTGGTATATACAGGTGAACACAGTAACTCCTGACTGTGTATATACAGGTGAACACAGTAACTCCCTGACTGTAGTATATACAGGTGAACACAGTAACTCCCTGACTGTAGTATATACAGGTGAACACAGTAACTCCCTGACTGTAGTATATACAGGTGAACACAGTAACTCCCTTACTGTAGTATATACAGGTGAACACAGTAACTCCCTGACTGTAGTATATACAGGTGAACACAGTAACTCCCTGACTAGTATATACAGGTGAACACAGTAACTCCCTGACTGTAGTATATACAGGTGAACACAGTAACTCCCTGACTGTAGTATATACAGGTGAACACAGTAACTCCCTTACTGTAGTATATACAGGTGAACACAGTAACTCCCTGACTGTAGTACATACAGGTGAACACAGTAACTCCCTTACTGTAGTATATACAGGTGAACACAGTAACTCCCTGACTGTAGTATATACAGGTGAACACAGTAACTCCCTGACTGTAGTATATACAGGTGAACACAGTAACTAGACTGTAGTATATACAGGTGAACACAGTAACTCTGACTGTAGTATATACAGGTGAACACAGTAACTCCCTGACTGTAGTATATACAGGTGAACACAGTAACTCCCTGACTGTAGTATATACAGGTGAACACAGTAACTCCCTTCTGTAGTATATACAGGTGAACACAGTAAGACTGTAGTATATACAGGTGAACACAGTAACTCCCTGACTGTAGTATATACAGGTGAACACAGTAACTCCCTGACTGTAGTATATACAGGTGAACACAGTAACTCCCTTACTGTAGTATATACAGGTGAACACAGTAACTCCCTGACTGTAGTATATACAGGTGAACACAGTAACTCCCTGACTATAGTATATACAGGTGAACACAGTAACTCCCTGTAGTATATACAGGTGAACACAGTAACTCACCTGTACGTCCCAAAGCCATGCATCTTCCCATCTCTCCAGTGACCCTGGTAACGATCACTCTTGTTGAGGATCTTGTTTGGCATTATACAGTCTCCATAGCTACAGGCACAAGAGACAAAAACACAGTGGTTACAACATCTGCTTGTTGACCATGCCTCTCACACTGCCTGGTTTAACCACTGTGAACTCTGAACTCTGAACTCTGACACTGACCCGTCCTCCAGTCCTTGTTTAAAGGTCCCCGTGAACTTTCTGCCATCTGGCCATTTCATGATCCCTCTGTTGGAAAACGAAGAAGACAATCTGTCAACACAAACCAAACTAAAAGACTTTGGCCTTATTATACAATAGTGCAGAATTGTATGTTAAGGATAGACCTACTAGAAAGTGTAAATAATCTAGCTAATACAAACGATTGGTTTTAGAACACCTTCAGTTCCCGGTTCTCTGTAATGTTCTCTGTAAAGTTCTCTGTAAAGTTCCACGTAAAGTTCTCTGTAAAGTTCTCTGTAAAGTTCTCTGTAATGTTCTCTGTAATGTTCTCTGTAATGTTCTCTGTAATGTTCTCTGTAAAGTTCCACGTAAAGTTCCACGTAAAGTTCCACGTAAAGTTCTCTAATGTTCTCTAATGTTCTCTAATGTTCTCTGTAATGTTCTCGGTAATGTTCTCGGTAAAGTTCCACGTAAAGTTCTCTGTAAAGTTCCACGTAAAGTTCTCTGTAAAGTTCTCTGTAAAGTTCTCTGTAAAGTTCTCTGTAAAGTTCTCTGTAAAGTTCTCTGTAAAGTTCTCTGTAAACCCGTCCCTCCTTTAGACTCACTTGCCGTGGGGTTTGCCAGACAGCCAGCGGCCTGAGTAGGAGGCATCCTTCAGACGTAGGTCTTTGTAGAAGATGTAGGAGGCGGTACGAGAGACAGCGGGGACTCCAGATCCGCTCCCCTCTCCGGTCAACACCGCCTCCACGGCCTGGTTAATAGCCCTCAGCCACTTAGCCTAGAGGGACAGAGGGGAACAGTGGGACACGTCAACCTTAGGAGTCAAAGACAGCTGTGGTTAGTCTGATGTGGATCTACTGGGAGAGTTGGGATTATGAGGTGTGTCAACCAGACACTGAGAGCTGTAACTTCTCCTGAGGAGAGGATGCTATCAGAGTTGGGATTATGAGGTGTGTCAACCAGACACTAGACAGAGCTGTACCTTCTCCTGAGGAGAGGATGCTATCAGAGTTGGGATTATGAGGTGTGTCAACCAGACACTAGACAGAGCTGTACCTTCTCCTGAGGAGAGGATGCTATCAGAGTTGGGATTATGAGGTGTGTCAACCAGACACTAGACAGAGCTGTACCTTCTCCTGAGCTGAGGATGCTATCAGAGTTGGGATTATGAGGTGTGTCAACCAGACACTACACTGAGAGCTGTACCTTCTCCTGAGCTGAGGATGCTATCAGAGTTGGGATTATGAGGTGTGTCAACCAGACACTACACTGAGAGCTGTACCTTCTCCTGAGCTGAGGATGCTATCAGAGTTGGGATTATGAGGTGTGTCAACCAGACACTAGACTGAGAGCTGTACCTTCTCCTGGGCTGAGGATGCTATCAGAGTTGGGATTATGAGGTGTGTCAACCAGACACTAGACAGAGCTGTACCTTCTCCTGAGCTGAGGATGCTATCAGAGTTGGGATTATGAGGTGTGTCAACCAGACACTACACTGAGAGCTGTACCTTCTCCTGAGGAGAGGATGCTATCAGAGTTGGGATTATGAGGTGTGTCAACCAGACACTAGACTGAGATCTGTACCTTCTCCTGAGCTGAGGATGCTATCAGAGTGAAGCTCTCCTCTGGAGATGTCACCTTAATTCCATACCTGGGGGGCAGAAGAAGACAGCATTAAATAGAACAGTAGGAGATTTAAAAATAAACTTTCGAGGGGTGATGGTCGGATTCGCGTTTATCGTCAAAGGAATGAGCGTTTCACGAGGCCTGTACTCTGGATCGATTTGGAGGTGGAGGGTCCGTCATGGTCTGGGGTGGTGCGTCACAGCATCATCGGACTGAGCTTGTTGTCATTGCAGGCAGTCTCAACGCTGTGGGTTACAGGGAAGACATCCTCCTCCCTCATGTGGCACCCTTCCTGCAGGCTCATCCTGACATGACCCTCCAGCATGACAATGCCTCCAGCCATACTGCTCATTCTGTGCGGGATTTCCTGCATGTCAGGAATGTCAGAGTTCTGCCATGGCCAGCGAAGAGCCCGGATCTCAATCCCATTCAGTACGTCTGGGGCCTGTTGGATTAGAGGGTGAGGGCTAGGGCCATTCCCCCCCAGAAATGTCCGGTAACTTGCAGGTGTCTTGGTGGAAGAGTTGGGTAACATCTCACAGCAAGACCTGGCAAATCTGGTGCAGTCCATGAGGAGGAGATGCACGGCAGTGCTTAATGCAGCTGGTGGCCACACCAGATACTGACTGGTGGCCACACCAGATACTGACTGGTGGCCACACCAGATACTGACACATTATTACATTTGTGTTAGTCACATCTGTGGAACTTGTTCAGTTTATGTTTCAGTTGTTGAATATTGTTATGTTCATACAAATATTTGTTAAGTTTGCTGAATATAAACTCAGTTGACAGTGAAAGGACGTTTATTTTTTAGCTGAGTTTACATTAGTCATTGATTAGTCTGGTGTTACCAGACCTCAACCCCATACTCCCCCTTGCTAGAACAGGCTAGTCAGTTATTGGTTGACAGAAGGATAGCAGGTAGACTAAACTTACAGGTTGCTGCTGGCAGTGATGGGTTCCACCCAGAGAGTGGCCAGGGAGTAGACATGATGAGATGAGAACTGGAGAGAGACAGAACAGTGATGTCAGTGATTGGTTCCACCCAGAGAGTGGCCAGGGAGTAGACATGATGAGAACTGGAGGGAGACAGAACAGTGATGGGTTCCACCCAGAGAGCGGTCAGGGAGTAGACATGATGAGAACTGGAGGGAGACAGAACAGTGATTGGTTCCACCCAGAGAGTGGTCAGGGAGTAGACATGATGAGAACTGGAGGGAGACAGAACAGTGATGGGTTCCACCCAGAGAGTGGTCAGGGAGTAGACATGATGAGAACTGGAGGGAGACAGAACAGTGATGTCAGTGATGGGTTCCACCCAGAGAGTGGTCAGGGAGTAGACATGATGAGAACTGGAGGGAGACAGAACAGTGATTGGTTCCACCCAGAGAGTGGTCAGGGAGTAGACATGATGAGAACTGGAGGGAGACAGAACAGTGATGTCAGTGATGGGTTCCACCCAGAGAGTGGCCAGGGAGTAGACATGATGAGAACTGGAGGGAGACAGAACAGTGATGGGTTCCACCCAGAGAGTGGTCAGGGAGTAGACATGATGAGAACTGGAGGGAGACAGAACAGTGATGTCAGTGATTGGTTCCACCCAGAGAGTGGCCAGGGAGTAGACATGATGAGAACTGGAGGGAGACAGAACAGTGATGGGTTCCACCCAGGGAGTAGACATGATGAGAACTGGAGGGAGACAGAACAGTGATGTCAGTGATGGGTTCCACCCAGAGAGTGGTCAGGGAGTAGACATGATGAGAACTGGAGGGAGACAGAACAGTGATGTCAGTGATGGGTTCCACCCAGAGAGTGGTCAGGGAGTAGACATGATGAGAACTGGAGGGAGACAGAACAGTGATGTCAGTGATGGGTTCCACCCAGAGAGTGGTCAGGGAGTAGACATGATGAGAACTGGAGGAGACAGAACAGTGATGTCAGTGATGGGTTCCACCCAGAGAGTGGTCAGGAGTAGACATGATGAGAACTGGAGGGAGACAGAACAGTGATGTCAGTGATGGGTTCCACCCAGAGAGTGGCCAGGGAGTAGACATGATGAGAACTGGAGGGAGACAGAACAGTGATGGGTTCCACCCAGAGAGTGGTCAGGGAGTAGACATGATGAGAACTGGAGGGAGACAGAACAGTGATTGGTTCCACCCAGAGAGTGGTCAGGGAGTAGACATGATGAGATGAGAACTGGAGAGAGACAGAACAGTGATGTCAGTGATGGGTTCCACCCAGAGAGTGGTCAGGGAGTAGACATGATGAGAACTGGAGGGAGACAGAACAGTGATTGGTTCCACCCAGAGAGTGGCCAGGGAGTAGACATGATGAGATGAGAACTGAAGGGAGACAGAACAGTGATGGGTTCCACCCAGAGAGTGGTCAGGGAGTAGACATGATGAGAACTGGAGGGAGACAGAACAGTGATGGGTTCCACTCAGAGAGTGGTCAGGGAGTAGACATGATGAGAACTGGAGGGAGACAGAACAGTGATGTCAGTGATGGGTTCCACCCAGAGAGTGGCCAGGGAGTAGACATGATGAGAACTGGAGGGAGACAGAACAGTGATGGGTTCCACCCAGAGAGTGGTCAGGGAGTAGACATGATGAGAACTGGAGGGAGACAGAACAGTGATGGGTTCCACCCAGAGAGTGGTCAGGGAGTAGACATGATGAGAACTGGAGAGAGACAGAACAGTGATGGGTTCCACCCAGAGAGTGGTCAGGGAGTAGACATGATGAGAACTGGAGGGAGACAGAACAGTGATGGGTTCCACCCAGAGAGTGGCCAGGGAGTAGACATGATGAGAACTGGAGAGAGACAGAACAGTGATGGGTTCCACCCAGAGAGTGGTCAGGGAGTAGACATGATGAGAACTGGAGGGAGACAGAACAGTGATGGGTTCCACCCAGAGAGTGGCCAGGGAGTAGACATGATGAGAACTGGAGAGAGACAGAACAGTGATGGGTTCCACCCAGAGAGTGGCCAGGGAGTAGACATGATGAGATGAGAACTGGAGAGAGACAGAACAGTGATGTCAGTGATGGGTTCCACCCAGAGAGTGGTCAGGGAGTAGACATGATGAGAACTGGAGGGAGACAGAACAGTGATGGGTTCCACCCAGAGAGTGGTCAGGGAGTAGACATGATGAGAACTGGAGGGAGACGGAACAGTGATGTCAGTGCAGTCACAGCGCAGTGGATTTTATTGTTTCACAAGCAAAAGTCAAGCAGAACAAGTAGAACAAGCAGAAGACAAGCAGAACAAGCAGAAGTCAAGCAGAACAAGCAGAAGTCAAGCAGAACAAGCAGAAGTCAAGCAGAAGTCAAGCAGAAGTCAAGCAGAAGTCAAGCAGAACAAGTAGAACAAGCAGAAGACAAGCAGAACAAGCAGAAGTCAAGCAGAACAAGCAGAAGTCAAGCAGAAGTCAAGCAGAAGACAAGTAGAACAAGCAGAAGTCAAGCAGAACAAGCAGAAGTCAAGCAGAACAAGCAGAAGACAAGTAGAACAAGCAGAAGACAAGTAGAACAAGCAGAAGTCAAGCAGAACAAGCAGAAGTCAAGCAGAACAAGCAGAAATCAAGCAGAAGTCAAGCAGAAGACAAGTAGAACAAGCAGAAGTCAAGCAGAACAAGCAGAAGTCAAGCAGAAGACAAGCAGAACAAGCAGAAGTCAAGCAGAACAAGCAGAAGTCAAGCAGAACAAGTAGAACAAGCAGAAGACAAGCAGAACAAGCAGAAGACAAGCAGAACAAGCAGAAGTCAAGCAGAACAAGCAGAACAAGCAGAAGTCAAGCAGAAGACAAGTAGAACAAGCAGAAGTCAAGCAGAACAAGCAGAACAAGCAGAAGTCAAGCAGAAGACAAGCAGAACAAGCAGAAGTCAAGCAGAAGTCAAGCAGAAGTCAAGCAGAAGTCAAGCAGAAGTCAAGCAGAAGTCAGAACAAGTAGAACAAGCAGAAGACAAGCAGAAGACAAGTAGAACAAGCAGAAGTCAAGCAGAACAAGCAGAAGTCAAGCAGAAGTCAAGCAGAAGACAAGTAGAACAAGCAGAAGTCAAGCAGAACAAGCAGAAGTCAAGCAGAACAAGCAGAAGACAAGTAGAACAAGCAGAAGTCAAGCAGAACAAGCAGAAGTCAAGCAGAACAAGCAGAAGTCAAGCAGAAATCAAGCAGAACAAGCAGAAGTCAAGCAGAAGTCAAGCAGAACAAGCAGAAGTCAAGTAGAACAAGCAGAAGTCAAGCAGAAGTCAAGCAGAACAAGCAGAAGTCAAGTAGAACAAGCAGAAGTCAAGCAGAAGTCAAGCAGAAGTCAAGCAGAACAAGCAGAAGTCAAGCAGAAGTCAAGCAGAACAAGCAGAACAAGCAGAACAAGTAGAACAAGTAGAACAAGTAGAACAAGCAGAACAAGCAGAATTCCACATGTTACAGGATGACTTGCCTCTGGTAACACAAAACTACACTGAGTGTACAAAACATTAGGAACACCTTCCTTCACTTTTCCCCTCAGAACAGCCTCAATTCGTCGGGGACATTGACTCGTCGGGGACATTGATTCAACACTCAAGGTGTTGAAAGCGTTCCACAGGGATGCTGGCCCATGTTGACTCTACAAGGTGTCTAAAGCGTTCCACAGGGATGCTGGCCCATGTTGACTCTACAAGGTGTTGAAAGCGTTCCACAGGGATGCTGGCCCCATGTTGACTCTACAAGGTGTTGAAAGCGTTCCACAGGGATGCTGGTCCATGTTGACTCTACAAGGTGTTGAAAGCGTTCCACAGGGATGCTGGCCCATGTTGACTCTACAAGGTATTGAAAGCGTTCCACAGGGATGCTAGCCCATGTTGACTCTACAAGGTGTCTAAAGCGTTCCACAGGGATGCTGGCCCATGTTGACTCTACAAGGTGTCTAAAGCGTTCCACAGGGATGCTGGCCCATGTTGACTCTACAAGGTGTCCAAAGCGTTCCACAGGGATGCTGGCCCCATGTTGACTCTACAAGGTGTTGAAAGCGTTCCACAGGGATGCTGGCCCATGTTGACTCTACAAGGTGTCCAAAGCGTTCCACAGGGATGCTGGCCCCATGTTGACTCTACAAGGTGTTGAAAGCGTTCCACAGGGATGCTGGCCCATGTGGACTCTACAAGGTGTCGAAAGCGTTCCACAGGGATGCTGGCCCATGTTGGACTCCACAAGGTGTTGAAAGCGTTCCACAGGGATGCTGGTCCATGTTGACTCCACAAGGTGTCCAAAGCGTTCCACAGGGATGCTGGTCCATGTTGACTCTACAAGGTGTCTAAAGCGTTCCACAGGGATGCTGGTCCATGTTGACTCTACAAGGTGTTGAAAGCGTTCCACAGGGATGCTGGCCCCATGTTGACTCTACAAGGTGTTGAAAGCGTTCCACAGGGATGCTGGCCCATGTTGACTCTACAAGGTGTTGAAAGCGTTCCACAGGGATGCTGGCCCCATGTTGACTCTACAAGGTGTTGAAAGCGTTCCACAGGGATGCTGGCCCATGTGGACTCTACAAGGTGTTGAAAGCGTTCCACAGGGATGCTGGTCCATGTTGACTCTACAAGGTGTCCAAAGCGTTCCACAGGGATGCTGGTCCATGTTGACTCTACAAGGTGTCCAAAGCGTTCCACAGGGATGCTGGTCCATGTTGACTCTACAAGGTGTTGAAAGCGTTCCACAGGGATGCTGGCCCATGTTGACTCTACAAGGTGTTGAAAGCGTTCCACAGGGATGCTGGTCCATGTTGACTCTACAAGGTGTCTAAAGCGTTCCACGGGGATGCTGGCCCATGTTGACTCTACAAGGTGTCTAAAGCGTTCCACGGGGATGCTGGCCCGTGTTGACTCTACAAGGTGTTGAAAGCGTTCCACAGGGATGCTGGCCCCATGTTGACTCTACAAGGTGTTGAAAGCGTTCCACAGGGATGCTGGTCCATGTTGACTCTACAAGGTGTCCAAAGCGTTCCACAGGGATGCTGGCCCATGTTGACTCTACAAGGTGTTGAAAGCGTTCCACAGGGATGCTGGCCCATGTTGACTCTACAAGGTGTCCAAACCGTTCCACAGGGATGCTGGTCCATGTTGACTCTACAAGGTATTGAAAGCATTCCACAGGGATGCTGGCCCATGTTAACTCTACAAGGTGTCTAAAGCGTTCCACAGGGATGCTGGCCCATGTGGACTCTACAAGGTGTCTAAAGCGTTCCACAGGGATGCTGGCCCATGTTGACTCTACAAGGTGTCCAAAGCGTTCCACAGGGATGCTGGCCCCATGTTGACTCTACAAGGTGTTGAAAGCGTTCCACAGGGATGCTGGCCCATGTGGACTCTACAAGGTGTCTAAAGCGTTCCACAGGGATGCTGGCCCATGTGGACTGTACAAGGTGTTGAAAGCGTTCCACAGGGATGCTGGTCCATGTTGACTCCACAAGGTGTCCAAAGCGTTCCACAGGGATGCTGGTCCATGTTGACTCTACAAGGTGTCTAAAGCGTTCCACAGGGATGCTGGTCCATGTTGACTCTACAAGGTATTGAAAGCGTTCCACAGGGATGCTGGCCCATGTTGACTCTACAAGGTGTTGAAAGTGTTCCACAGGGATGCTGGCCCATGTTGACTCTACAAGGTGTTGAAAGCGTTCCACAGGGATGCTGGCCCATGTTGACTCTACAAGGTGTTGAAAGTGTTCCACAGGGATGCTGGCCCATGTTGACTCTACAAGGTGTTGAAAGCATTCCACAGGGATGCTGGCCCATGTTGACTCTACAAGTGTGTTCCAAGGGAGCGTTCCACAGGGATGCTGGCCCATGTTGACTCTACAAGGTGTAAAGCGTTCCACAGGGAAATGTTGCAGGTGTTCCACAGGGATGCTGGTCCATGTTGACTCTACAAGGTGTTGAAAGCGTTCCACAGGGATGCTGGTCCATGTTGACTCTACAAGGTGTCTAAAGCGTTCCACAGGGATGCTGGCCCAGAACATGCACAAAGGAAACTGTTGAGAGTTAAAAACCCAGCATCGTTGTAGTTCTTTGACACAAACCCCCCCCTTCATCTACACTGATTGATGACATCAATAAGGGATCATATCTTTCACCTGGATTCACCTGGTCAGTCACTGTCATGGAAAGAGCAGATGTTCCTAATGTTTTGTCCACTCAGTGTACATTGTAGATATTATTTTTAACCACGTTATGCAGCTTTAAAAGAAATGTCATTGTTTATATTGTGAGAACTTATAGATTGTTTCATTTCTGTATTTCTTCGGTTTATGTTACTGTACTTTTCAGTATCTGCTGAATCAATAGGTTTCTGGACGAGTCTCTTCCTCTTCTGCAGTGTGTGTGTGTGTGTGTGTGTGTGTGTGTGTGTGTGTGTGTGTGTGTGTGTGTGTGTGTGTGTGTGTGTGTGTGTGTGTGTGTGTGATCAAGAGACAAAGAGGAGAAGGGAATTCTGGGAACTCTAATGACACCGTCAAAAAGTCAAATGAGAGAAAATGACAAAACACACAGAGAGCAGTAGTCTATAGCAGCTCCAACAGAGAGAGCAGTAGTCTATAGCAGCTCCAACAAAGAGAGCAGTAGTCTATAGCAGCTCCAACAGAGAGAGCAGTAGTCTATAGCAGCTCCAACAGAGAGAGCAGTAGTCTATAGCAGCTCCAACAGAGAGAGCAGTAGTCTATAGCAGCTCCAACAGAGAGAGCAGTAGTCTATAGCAGCTCCAACAAAGAGAGCAGTAGTCTATAGCAGCTCCAACAGAGAGAGCAGTAGTCTGTAGCAGCTCCAACAAAGAGAGCAGTAGTCTATAGCAGCTCCAACAGAGAGAGCAGTAGTCTATAGCAGCTCCAACAGAGAGAGCAGTAGTCTGTAGCAGCTCCAACAAAGAGAGCAGTAGTCTATAGCAGCTCCAACAGAGAGAGCAGTAGTCTATAGCAGTAGTCTATAGCAGCTCCAACAGAGAGAGCAGTAGTCTATAGCAGCTCCAACAGAGAGAGCAGTAGTCTATAGCAGCTCCAACAGAGAGAGCAGTAGTCTATAGCAGCTCCAACAGAGAGAGCAGTAGCCTATAGCAGCTCCAACAGAGAGAGCAGTAGCAGTAACAGAGAGAGAGAGAGAGAGAGAGAGAGAGCAGTAGTCTATAGCAGCTCCAACACAGAGAGCAGTAGCCTATAGCAGCTCCAACAGAGAGAGCAGTAGTCTATAGCAGCTCCAACAGAGAGAGCAGTAGCCTATAGCAGCTCCAACAGAGAGAGCAGTAGTCTATAGCAGCTCCAACAGAGAGAGCAGTAGTCTATAGCAGCTCCAACAGAGAGAGCAGTAGTCTATAGCAGCTCCAACAGAGACAGTAGTCTATAGCAGCTCCAACAGAGAGAGCAGTAGTCTATAGCAGCTCCAACAGAGAGAGCAGTAGTCTATAGCAGCTCCAACAGAGAGAGCAGTAGTCTATAGCAGTCACCACAACTCCAACAGAGAGAGCAGTAGCCAATAGCAGTCACCACAACTCCAACAGAGAGAGCAGTAGCCTATAGCAGTCACCACAACTCCAACAGAGAGAGCAGTAGCCAATAGCAGTCACCACAGCTCCAACAGAGAGAGCAGTAGCCTATAGCAGTCACCACAACTCCAACAGAGAGAGCAGTAGCCTATAGCAGTCACCACAACTCCAACAGAGAGAGCAGTAGCCCATAGCAGTCACCACAACTCCAACAGAGAGAGCAGTAGCCTATAGCAGCTCCAACAGAGAGAGCAGTAGCCTATAGCAGTCACCACAGCTCCAACAGAGAGAGCAGTAGTCTATAGCAGCTCCAACAGAGAGAGCAGTAGTCTATAGCAGTAGTCTATAGCAGCTCCAACAGAGAGAGCAGTAGTCTATAGCAGCTCCAACAGAGAGAGCAGTAGTCTATAGCAGCTCCAACAGAGAGAGCAGTAGTCTATAGCAGCTCCAACAGAGAGAGCAGTAGCCTATAGCAGCTCCAACAGAGAGAGCAGTAGCAGTAACAGAGAGAGAGAGAGAGAGAGAGAGAGAGCAGTAGTCTATAGCAGCTCCAACACAGAGAGCAGTAGCCTATAGCAGCTCCAACAGAGAGAGCAGTAGTCTATAGCAGCTCCAACAGAGAGCAGTAGCCTATAGCAGCTCCAACAGAGAGAGCAGTAGTCTATAGCAGCTCCAACAGAGAGAGCAGTAGTCTATAGCAGCTCCAACAGAGAGAGCAGTAGTCTATAGCAGCTCCAACAGAGACAGTAGTCTATAGCAGCTCCAACAGAGAGAGCAGTAGTCTATAGCAGCTCCAACAGAGAGCAGTAGTCTATAGCAGCTCCAACAGAGAGAGCAGTAGTCTATAGCAGTCACCACAACTCCAACAGAGAGAGCAGTAGCCAATAGCAGTCACCACAACTCCAACAGAGAGAGCAGTAGCCTATAGCAGTCACCACAACTCCAACAGAGAGAGCAGTAGCCAATAGCAGTCACCACAGCTCCAACAGAGAGAGCAGTAGCCTATAGCAGTCACCACAACTCCAACAGAGAGAGCAGTAGCCTATAGCAGTCACCACAACTCCAACAGAGAGAGCAGTAGCCAATAGCAGTCACCACAGCTCCAACAGAGAGAGCAGTAGCCTATAGCAGTCACCACAACTCCAACAGAGAGAGCAGTAGCCCATAGCAGTCACCACAACTCCAACAGAGAGAGCAGTAGCCTATAGCAGCTCCAACAGAGAGAGCAGTAGCCTATAGCAGTCACCACAGCTCCAACAGAGAGAGCAGTAGCCTATAGCAGCTCCAACAGAGAGAGCAGTAGCCTATAGCAGCTCCAACAGAGAGAGCAGTAGCCTATAGCAGTCACCACAGCTCCAACAGAGAGAGCAGTAGTCTATAGCAGCTCCAACAGAGAGAGCAGTAGCCTATAGCAGTCACCACAGCTCCAACAGAGAGAGCAGTAGCCTATAGCAGCTCCAACAGAGAGAGCAGTAGCCTATAGCAGTCACCACAGCTCCAACAGAGAGAGCAGTAGCCTATAGCAGCTCCAACAGAGAGAGCAGTAGCCTATAGCAGCTCCAACAGAGAGAGCAGTAGCCTATAGCAGTCACCACACCTCCAACAGAGAGAGCAGTAGCCTATAGCAGTCACCACAGCTCCAACAGAGAGAGCAGAGAAGACTGATTTATTTGGCGTAGATCGCGCAGCCCTCTAAACTATCTCGTAGCAACCAGGACATCATTTTACATCCCTAGGACGTAGCATTCGCACCTCCCTGTGTAAATACTTGTACAATTGATCTATGTTTATTTTATAAAGAAGAATTTTATGTTTCACTGTCAACAAACCAGAATAAAGGACAGCAGTGTACATTGAAAAGGACCTTCTCAAAGGACAGTGTTGCAATGTTATAGCCAGGTTACAACAGGGTAAGTTGTACTGTAAATCACTGCTGATAAGGCTCTGTGCTGTGTAAATACAACAGGAGGACAAAGCCTGGTGCAAATCTCCTAACCCAGGCCATTGTTCCACAATCACACCCAAAACAGACATACAGGCAGCCCAGGACAGCCCCTTCAGTAGCATGGAAAATGTATGACAAGCTTTCTCAAGCCAAGCCATAAGAACCCAGGAGATACAATACCAGGAGAGGACAGGTTCAATCCCAAGACAACAGCAGACATTGTATACTTACAAAGCTCTTAGAGGGGATGGTACCCTGATGGAATAAAGACACAATATCAGCCCGATAGAATCAAATCTTACCAACTCTTTCACTGGTTTCAATAGTTCCTTACCAACTCTTTCACTGGTTTCAATAGTTCCTTACCAACTCTTTCACTGGTTTCAATAGTTCCTTACCAACTCTTTCACTGGTTTCAATAGTTCCTTACCAACTCTTTCATTGGTTTCAATAGTTCCTTACCAACTCTTTCATTGGTTTCAATAGTTCCTTACCAACTCTTTCATTGGTTTCAATAGTTCCTTACCAACTCTTTCACTAGTTTCAATAGTTCCTTACCAACTCTTTCACTAGTTTCAATAGTTCCTTACCAACTCTTTCACTGGTTTCAATAGTTCCTTACCAACTCTTTCACTGGTTTCAATAGTTCCTTACCAACTCTTTCACTGGTTTCAATAGTTCCTTACCAACTCTTTCATTGGTTTCAATAGTTCCTTACCAACTCTTTCACTGGTTTCAATAGTTCCTTACCAACTCTTTCACTGGTTTCAATAGTTCCTTACCAACTCTTTCATTGGTTTCAATAGTTCCTTACCAACTCTTTCACTGGTTTCAATAGTTACTTAGCAACTCTATAATTGGTTTCAATAGTTCCTTACCAACTCTTTCATTGGTTTCAATAGTTCCTTACCAACTCTTTCATTGGTTTCAATAGTTCTTTCCCAACTCTTTCACTGGTTTCAATAGTTCCTTACCAACTCTTTCACTGGTTTCAATAGTCCTTACCAACTCTTTCACTGGTTTCAATAGTTCCTTACCAACTCTTTCACTGGTTTCAATAGTTCCTTACCAACTCTTTCACTGGTTTCAATAGTTCCTTACCAACTCTTTCATTGGTTTCAATAGTTCCTTACCAACTCTTTCATTGGTTTCAATAGTTCCTTACCAACTCTTTAATTGGGGTTTCAATAGCTGTTTAGTAAAGGCCTTTGCGGCCTGTGTGATTATAGCCATCTTATGCCATGAAGTCCCAGACAATAATCCCCAGTTCAGTGTAACAGGGTCTAGGTCTGCTGATTCAGTGAGACAGGGTCTTGGTCTGCTGATTCAGTGAGACAGGGTCTTGGTCTGCTGATTCAGTGAGACAGGGTCTAGGCCTGCTGATTCAGTGAGACAGGGTCTTGGTCTGCTGATTCAGTGAGACAGGGTCTTGGTCTGCTGATTCAGTGAGACAGGGTCTAGGTCTGCTGGTTCAGTGAGACAGGGTCTAGGTCTGCTGGTTCAGTGAGACAGGGTCTAGGTCTGCTGGTTCAGTGAGACAGGGTCTTGGTCTGCTGATTCAGTGAGACAGGGTCTTGGTCTGCTGATTCAGTGAGACAGGGTCTTGGTCTGCTGATTCAGTGAGACAGGGTCTAGGTCTGCTGATTCAGTGAGACAGTGTCTAGGTCTGCTGATTCAGTGAGACAGGGTCGAGGTCTGCTGATTCAGTGAGACAGGGTCTTAGGCTCCAGAAAAGTTCTAGCAGTGTCAGAATGTTTTAGCCTTTATCGTGTAGCGTGGCTGGTCTTATGAGCCGATCCCGGTGACTAACCAATAAGAACACGGCCGTCCTTGAGTATGCACACAATAATACGACTATTGTGAATAGTCGGATTAATATTAATAGTTTGATTTAAACGTACACATGCTTTGCAAAAAATATATATATTTTCCGTAATAATCTTATAATAATAATAAATAATAATATATGCCATTTAGCAGACGCTTTTATCCAAAGCGACTTACAGTCATGTGTGCATACATTCTACGTATGGGTGGTCCCGGGGATCGAACCCACTACCCTGGCGTTACAAGCGCCATGCTCTACCAACTGAGCTACAGAAGGACCACACCATCTTGATTACATGACATCTAAAATCAGGCTAAATGATTGGACTTTGATAAATGCACAAAATCCTCAATCAAAATAAAAGTTTTACCATAGCGACCATGTAATCTTTGGGGAGTACAGACATCAACATTTTCTACGTGAAAACTATTTCTAAGATGCATACTTTCAGTTTTTTCCAAACTCTATTCCCTCTTTAGACACCCTCAGATCAAACAGCTACAGTCGATGTAGCAGCTCAGATCAAACCTCTACAGTCGATGTAGCGGCTCAGATCAAACCTCTACAGTCGATGTAGCGGCTCAGATCAAACCTCTACAGTCGATGTAGCGGCTCAGATCAAACCTCTACAGTCAATGTAGCAGCTCAGATCAGACCTCTACAGTCAATGTAGCAGCTCAGATCAAACCTCTACAGTCAATGTTCCCTACGTCAGCTCAGATCAAACCTCTACAGTCGATGTAGCAGCTCAGATCAAACCTCTACAGTCAAGGTAGCAGCTCAGATCAAACCTCTACAGTCAAGGTAGCAGCTCAGATCAAACCTCTACAGTCGATGTAGCAGCTCAGATCAACCTCTACAGTCGATGTAGCAGCTCAGATCAAACCTCTACAGTCAATGTAGCAGCTCAGATCAAACCTCTACAGTCGATGTAGCAGCTCAGATCAGACCTCTACAGTCGATGTAGCAGCTCAGATCAGACCTCTACAGTCGATGTAGCAGCTCAGATCAGACCTCTACAGTCGATGTATCAGCTCAGATCAAACCTCTACAGTCGATGTAGCAGCTCAGATCAAACCTCTACAGTCGATGTAGCAGCTCAGATCAAACCTCTACAGTCGATGTAGCAGCTCAGATCAAACCTCTACAGTCGATGTAGCAGCTCAGATCAAACCTCTACAGTCGATGGTCCCTAGCAGCTCAGATCAGACCTCTACAGTCGATGTAGCAGCTCAGATCAAACCTCTACAGTCAATGTAGCAGCTCAGATCAAACCTCTACAGTCAATGTAGCAGCTCAGATCAAACCTCTACAGTCAATGTAGCAGCTCAGATCAAACCTCTACAGTCGATGTAGCAGCTCAGATCGAACCTCTACAGTCAATGTAGCAGCTCAGATCAAACCTCTACAGTCAATGTAGCAGCTCAGATCAAACCTCTACAGTCGATGTAGCAGCTCAGATCAAACCTCTACAGTCGATGTAGCGGCTCAGATCAAACCTCTACAGTCGATGTAGCGGCTCAGATCAAACCTCTACAGTCGATGTAGCAGCTCAGATCAAACCTCTACAGTCAATGTAGCGGCTCAGATCAAACCTCTACAGTCAATGTAGCAGCTCAGATCAAACCTCTACAGTCAATGTAGCAGCTCAGATCAAACCTCTACAGTCGATGTAGCAGCTCAGATCAAACCTCTACAGTCAATGTAGCAGCTCAGATCAGACCTCTACAGTCGATGGTCCCTACGTCAGCTCAGATCAGACCTCTACAGTCGATGTAGCAGCTCAGATCAAACCTCTACAGTCAATGTAGCAGCTCAGATCAAACCTCTACAGTCGATGTAGCAGCTCAGATCAAACCTCTACAGTCGATGTAGCAGCTCAGATCAGACCTCTACAGTCGATGTAGCAGCTCAGATCAGACCTCTACAGTCGATGGTCCCTACGTCAGCTCAGATCAGACCTCTACAGTCGATGTAGCAGCTCAGATCAAACCTCTACAGTCAATGTAGCAGCTCAGATCAAACCTCTACAGTCGATGTAGCAGCTCAGATCAAACCTCTACAGTCAATGTAGCAGCTCAGATCAAACCTCTACAGTCAATGTAGCAGCTCAGATCAAACCTCTACAGTCAATGTAGCAGCTCAGATCAGACCTCTACAGTCGATGGTCCCTACGTCAGCTCAGATCAGACCTCTACAGTCGATGTAGCCTACGTCAACTGACGTAGCCTCGCAAGCCAATCGTAGAATGCGACGACGAAACTGAAGCAAATCGTACAACCTGGCAAGGTTGATATCAATATTTTAAATGTGGTAACATCGCACAGTGTGACGTGATAATTGTAACAGATTAGTCGGCTAAGGCCTTAAATGCCTGATTCAGAGTTGAGATAAACGTGTGCTACCCAGCCCTTCACTAGCCTTATCGATGTTGATGTGTGCCAACTGTGTAGAGATGATGGTTCCCATAGACTCTTACCTGTGCATGAATCAGAGCGTCGTTGAACAGGATAAACCAGTTAACAGAGAACCTCCCGGCGTTCTGGAGGGTCAGGCTCTTGTTGCTACTCTCATACACCAGCCTGCGCTGGGGATTACGGAGGACATCCTGGGAGCAGAGCAGAGTACTGCTGTATTTAGAGAGTCACTTATTCTCTACACAGCAGCCTGGGGCTTCTGAAGGAAATCCTGCAGACTAGCAGAGTTGACCTAACACAGTATAAACACATCTGAGACCAGGCTAACGGTATTAGATCTATAGACAGGATAACTAGTGGGATCTACAGACAGGATAACTAGTGAGATCTACAGACAGGATAACTAGTGAGATCTAGACAGGATAACTAGTGGGATCTACAGACAGGATAACTAGTGGGATCTAGACAGGATAACTAGTGAGATCTACAGACAGGATAACTAGTGAGATCTAGACAGGATAACTAGTGGGATCTACAGACAGGATAACTAGTGAGATCTAGACAGGATAACTAGTGGGATCTACAGACAGGATAACTAGTGGGATCTACAGACAGGATAACTGGTGAGATCTAGACAGGATAACTAGTGAGATCTACAGACAGGATAACTAGTGAGATCTATAGACAGGATAACTAGTGAGATCTACAGACAGGATAACTAGTGAGATCTACAGACAGGATAACTAGTGGGATCTACAGACAGGATAACTAGTGGGATCTACAGACAGGATAACTAGTGAGATCTATAGACAGGATAACTAGTGAGATCTACAGACAGGATAACTAGTGAGATCTACAGACAGGATAACTAGTGGGATCTACAGACAGGATAACTAGTGAGATCTACAGACAGGATAACTAGTGAGATCTATAGACAGGATAACTAGTGAGATCTACAGACAGGATAACTAGTGAGATCTACAGACAGGATAACTAGTGGGATCTACAGACAGGATAACTAGTGAGATCTACAGACAGGATAACTAGTGAGATCTACAGACAGGATAACTAGTGGGATCTACAGACAGGATAACTAGTGGGATCTACAGACAGGATAACTAGTGGGATCTACAGACAGGATAACTAGTGAGATCTAGACAGGATAACTAGTGGATCTATAGACAGGATAACTAGTGGGATCTACAGACAGGATAACTAGTGGGATCTATAGACAGGATAACTAGTGAGATCTAGACAGGATAACTAGTGGGATCTACAGACAGGATAACTAGTGGGATCTAGACAGGATAACTAGTGGGATCTATAGACAGGATAACTAGTGAGATCTAGACAGGATAACTAGTGGGATCTACAGACAGGATAACTAGTGGGATCTACAGACAGGATAACTAGTGGGATCTACAGACAGGATAACTAGTGGGATCTACAGACAGGATAACTAGTGGGATCTACAGACAGGATAACTAGTGGGATCTACAGACAGGATAACTAGTGGGATCTACAGACAGGATAACTAGTGGGATCTACAGACAGGATAACTAGTGGGATCTACAGACAGGATAACTAGTGGGATCTACAGACAGGATAACTAGTGAGATCTATAGACAGGATAACTAGTGGGATCTATAGACAGGATAACTAGTGGGATCTATAGACAGGATAACTAGTGAGATCTAGACAGGATAACTAGTGGGATCTATAGACAGGATAACTAGTGGGATCTACAGACAGGATAACTAGTGAGATCTAGACAGGATAACTAGTGGGATCTATAGACAGGATAACTAGTGGGATCTATAGACAGGATAACTAGTGGGATCTAGACAGGATAACTAGTGAGATCTACAGACAGGATAACTAGTGGGATCTACAGACAGGATAACTAGTGGGATCTAGACAGGATAACTAGTGGGATCTTCAGACAGGATAACTGGTGAGATCTACAGACAGGATAACTAGTGGGATCTATAGACAGGATAACTAGTGGGATCTATAGACAGGATAACTAGTGAGATCTACAGACAGGATAACTAGTGGGATCTACAGACAGGATAACTAGTGGGATCTATAGACAGGATAACTAGTGAGATCTACAGACAGGATAACTAGTGGGATCTATAGACAGGATAACTAGTGAGATCTAGACAGGATAACTAGTGGGATCTACAGACAGGATAACTAGTGAGATCTACAGACAGGATAACTAGTGAGATCTATAGACAGGATAACTAGTGGGATCTATAGACAGGATAACTAGTGAGATCTAGACAGGATAACTAGTGGGATCTACAGACAGGATAACTAGTGGGATCTATAGACAGGATAACTAGTGAGATCTATAGACAGGATAACTAGTGGGATCTACAGACAGGATAACTAGTGGGATCTATAGACAGGATAACTAGTGGGATCTACAGACAGGATAACTAGTGGGATCTATAGACAGGATAACTAGTGGGATCTACAGACAGGATAACTAGTGAGATCTAGACAGGATAACTAGTGAGATCTACAGACAGGATAACTAGTGGGATCTACAGACAGGATAACTAGTGGGATCTACAGACAGGATAACTAGTGAGATCTATAGACAGGATAACTAGTGAGATCTACAGACAGGATAACTAGTGAGATCTACAGACAGGATAACTAGTGAGATCTACAGACAGGATAACTGGTGAGATCTATAGACAGGATAACTAGTGGGATCTATAGACAGGATAACTAGTGGGATCTACAGACAGGATAACTAGTGGGATCTACAGACAGGATAACTAGTGGGATCTACAGACAGGATAAATAGTGAGATCTAGACAGGATAACTGGTGAGATCTAGACAGGATAACTAGTGGGATCTAGACAGGATAACTGGTGAGATCTAGACAGGATAACTGGTGAGATCTAGACAGGATAACTGGTGAGATCTATAGACAGGATAACTAGTGAGATCTACAGACAGGATAACTAGTGGGATCTACAGACAGGATAACTAGTGGGATCTATAGACAGGATAACTAGTGGGATCTATAGACAGGATAACTAGTGGGATCTACAGACAGGATAACTAGTGGGATCTAGACAGGATAACTAATGAGATCTACAGACAGGATAACTAGTGAGATCTACAGACAGGATAACTAGTGGGATCTATAGACAGGATAACTAGTGAGATCTACAGACAGGATAACTAGTGGGATCTAGACAGGATAACTAGTGGGATCTATAGACAGGATAACTAGTGGGATCTATAGACAGGATAACTAGTGGGATCTATAGACAGGATAACTAGTGAGATCTAGACAGGATAACTAGTGAGATCTAGACAGGATAACTAGTGGGATCTACAGACAGGATAACTAGTGAGATCTACAGACAGGATAACTAGTGGGATCTACAGACAGGATAACTAGTGGGATCTACAGACAGGATAAGTAGTGAGATCTAGACAGGAT
Organism: Oncorhynchus keta; assembly: GCF_023373465.1. NCBI lineage: Eukaryota > Metazoa > Chordata > Actinopteri > Salmoniformes > Salmonidae > Oncorhynchus > Oncorhynchus keta. The sequence continues at coordinate 54,249,909 of NC_068427.1, forward strand.
AACTAGTGGGATCTACAGACAGGATAACTAGTGGGATCTACAGACAGGATAACTAGTGAGATCTATAGTAGACAGGATAACTAGTGGGATCTATAGACAGGATAACTAGTGGGATCTAGACAGGATAACTAGTGAGATCTACAGACAGGATAACTAGTGGGATCTACAGACAGGATAACTAGTGGGATCTACAGACAGGATAACTAGTGAGATCTAGACAGGATAACTAGTGAGATCTAGACAGGATAACTGGTGAGATCTAGACAGGATAACTAGTGGGATCTACAGACAGGATAACTAGTGAGATCTAGACAGGATAACTGGTGAGATCTAGACAGGATAACTGGTGAGATCTAGACAGGATAACTAGTGGGATCTACAGACAGGATAAATAGTGAGATCTAGACAGGATAACTGGTGAGATCTAGACAGGATAACTAGTGAGATCTAGACAGGATAACTAGTGAGATCTAGACAGGATAACTAGTGAGATCTACAGACAGGATAACTAGTGGGATCTAGACAGGATAACTAGTGGGATCTACAGACAGGATAACTAGTGAGATCTACAGACAGGATAACTAGTGAGATCTAGACAGGATAACTAGTGGGATCTACAGACAGGATAACTAGTGAGATCTAGACAGGATAACTAGTGAGATCTAGACAGGATAACTAGTGAGATCTACAGACAGGATAACTAGTGAGATCTAGACAGGATAACTAGTGAGATCTAGACAGGATAACTAGTGGGATCTACAGACAGGATAACTAGTGAGATCTAGACAGGATAACTAGTGAGATCTAGACAGGATAACTAGTGAGATCTATAGACAGGATAACTAGTGAGATCTACAGACAGGATAACTAGTGGGATCTATAGACAGGATAACTAGTGAGATCTACAGACAGGATAACTAGTGGGATCTACAGACAGGATAACTAGTGGGATCTACAGACAGGATAACTAGTGGGATCTACAGACAGGATAACTAGTGGGATCTACAGACAGGATAACTAGTGAGATCTACAGACAGGATAACTAGTGAGATCTACAGACAGGATAACTAGTGGGATCTATAGACAGGATAACTAGTGGGATCTACAGACAGGATAACTAGTGGGATCTATAGACAGGATAACTAGTGAGATCTACAGACAGGATAACTAGTGGGATCTATAGACAGGATAACTAGTGGGATCTACAGACAGGATAACTAGTGGGATCTACAGACAGGATAACTAGTGGGATCTACAGACAGGATAACTAGTGGGATCTACAGACAGGATAACTAGTGAGATCTACAGACAGGATAACTAGTGAGATCTACAGACAGGATAACTAGTGGGATCTATAGACAGGATAACTAGTGGGATCTATAGACAGGATAACTAGTGGGATCTACAGACAGGATAACTAGTGGGATCTATAGACAGGATAACTAGTGAGATCTACAGACAGGATAACTAGTGGGATCTATAGACAGGATAACTAGTGGGATCTACAGACAGGATAACTAGTGGGATCTACAGACAGGATAACTAGTGGGATCTACAGACAGGATAACTAGTGAGATCTACAGACAGGATAACTAGTGAGATCTATAGTAGACAGGATAACTAGTGGATCTACAGACAGGATAACTAGTGAGATCTATAGTAGACAGGATAACTAGTGGGATCTAGACAGGATAACTAGTGAGATCTACAGACAGGATAACTAGTGGGATCTATAGACAGGATAACTAGTGGGATCTACAGACAGGATAACTAGTGGGATCTAGACAGGATAACTAGTGGGATCTATAGACAGGATAACTAGTGGGATCTATAGACAGGATAACTAGTGGGATCTACAGACAGGATAACTAGTGGGATCTACAGACAGGATAACTAGTGAGATCTATAGACAGGATAACTAGTGGGATCTACAGACAGGATAACTAGTGGGATCTACAGACAGGATAACTAGTGGGATCTACAGACAGGATAACTAGTGGGATCTACAGACAGGATAACTAGTGGGATCTACAGACAGGATAACTAGTGGGATCTAGACAGGATAACTAGTGGGATCTAGACAGGATAACTAGTGGGATCTACAGACAGGATAACTAGTGGGATCTACAGACAGGATAACTAGTGGGATCTAGACAGGATAACTAGTGGGATCTACAGACAGGATAACTAGTGGGATCTACAGACAGGATAACTAGTGAGATCTAGACAGGATAACTAGTGGGATCTACAGACAGGATAACTAGTGAGATCTACAGACAGGATAACTAGTGAGATCTACAGACAGGATAACTAGTGAGATCTACAGACAGGATAACTAGTGAGATCTAGACAGGATAACTAGTGGGATCTACAGACAGGATAACTAGTGGGATCTACAGACAGGATAACTAGTGAGATCTAGACAGGATAACTAGTGGGATCTAGACAGGATAACTAGTGGGATCTAGACAGGATAACTAGTGAGATCTACAGACAGGATAACTGGTGAGATCTACAGACAGGATAACTAGTGAGATCTACAGACAGGATAACTAGTGAGATCTAGACAGGATAACTAGTGAGATCTACAGACAGGATAACTAGTGGGATCTACAGACAGGATAACTAGTGAGATCTACAGACAGGATAACTAGTGGGATCTAGACAGGATAACTAGTGAGATCTATAGACAGGATAACTAGTGGGATCTACAGACAGGATAACTAGTGAGATCTACAGACAGGATAACTAGTGGGATCTACAGACAGGATAACTAGTGGGATCTACAGACAGGATAACTAGTGGGATCTACAGACAGGATAACTAGTGAGATCTACAGACAGGATAACTAGTGGGATCTATAGACAGGATAACTAGTGAGATCTACAGACAGGATAACTAGTGAGATCTACAGACAGGATAACTAGTGGGATCTAGACAGGATAACTAGTGAGATCTACAGACAGGATAACTAGTGGGATCTATAGACAGGATAACTAGTGAGATCTACAGACAGGATAACTAGTGAGATCTACAGACAGGATAACTAGTGGGATCTATAGACAGGATAACTAGTGAGATCTACAGACAGGATAACTGGTGAGATCTACAGACAGGATAACTAGTGAGATCTACAGACAGGATAACTAGTGAGATCTAGACAGGATAACTAGTGGGATCTACAGACAGGATAACTAGTGGGATCTACAGACAGGATAACTAGTGAGATCTACAGACAGGATAACTAGTGAGATCTACAGACAGGATAACTAGTGGGATCTAGACAGGATAACTAGTGAGATCTACAGACAGGATAACTAGTGAGATCTAGACAGGATAACTAGTGGGATCTATAGACAGGATAACTAGTGGGATCTACAGACAGGATAACTAGTGAGATCTAGACAGGATAACTAGTGAGATCTACAGACAGGATAACTAGTGGGATCTACAGACAGGATAACTAGTGAGATCTACAGACAGGATAACTAGTGAGATCTATAGACAGGATAACTAGTGAGATCTACAGACAGGATAACTAGTGAGATCTACAGACAGGATAACTAGTGAGATCTACAGACAGGATAACTGGTGAGATCTAGACAGGATAACTAGTGGGATCTACAGACAGGATAACTAGTGAGATCTAGACAGGATAACTGGTGAGATCTAGACAGGATAACTAGTGGGATCTAGACAGGATAACTAGTGAGATCTACAGACAGGATAACTAGTGGGATCTAGACAGGATAACTAGTGAGATCTACAGACAGGATAACTAGTGGGATCTACAGACAGGATAACTAGTGGGATCTACAGACAGGATAACTAGTGGGATCTACAGACAGGATAACTAGTGGGATCTACAGACAGGATAACTAGTGAGATCTACAGACAGGATAACTAGTGAGATCTACAGACAGGATAACTAGTGGGATCTATAGACAGGATAACTAGTGAGATCTACAGACAGGATAACTAGTGGGATCTACAGACAGGATAACTAGTGGGATCTACAGACAGGATAACTAGTGGGATCTATAGACAGGATAACTAGTGGGATCTACAGACAGGATAACTAGTGGGATCTACAGACAGGATAACTAGTGGGATCTACAGACAGGATAACTAGTGGGATCTACAGACAGGATAACTAGTGAGATCTACAGACAGGATAACTAGTGGGATCTACAGACAGGATAACTAGTGGGATCTACAGACAGGATAACTAGTGGGATCTACAGACAGGATAACTAGTGAGATCTACAGACAGGATAACTAGTGGGATCTACAGACAGGATAACTAGTGGGATCTATAGACAGGATAACTAGTGAGATCTACAGACAGGATAACTAGTGGGATCTACAGACAGGATAACTAGTGGGATCTACAGACAGGATAACTAGTGGGATCTATAGACAGGATAACTAGTGAGATCTACAGACAGGATAACTAGTGGGATCTACAGACAGGATAACTAGTGGGATCTACAGACAGGATAACTAGTGAGATCTACAGACAGGATAACTAGTGGGATCTACAGACAGGATAACTAGTGGGATCTAGACAGGATAACTAGTGGGATCTACAGACAGGATAACTAGTGGGATCTACAGACAGGATAACTAGTGGGATCTACAGACAGGATAACTAGTGGGATCTATAGACAGGATAACTAGTGAGATCTATAGTAGACAGGATAACTAGTGGGATCTAGACAGGATAACTAGTGAGATCTACAGACAGGATAACTAGTGGGATCTAGACAGGATAACTAGTGAGATCTACAGACAGGATAACTAGTGAGATCTAGACAGGATAACTAGTGAGATCTACAGACAGGATAACTAGTGGGATCTACAGACAGGATAACTAGTGAGATCTACAGACAGGATAACTAGTGGGATCTAGACAGGATAACTAGTGAGATCTACAGACAGGATAACTAGTGGGATCTATAGTAGACAGGATAACTAGTGGGATCTATAGTAGACAGGATAACTAGTGGGATCTATAGTAGACAGGATAACTAGTGAGATCTACAGACAGGATAACTAGTGGGATCTACAGACAGGATAACTAGTGGGATCTATAGTAGACAGGATAACTAGTGGGATCTAGACAGGATAACTAGTGGGATCTACAGACAGGATAACTAGTGGGATCTACAGACAGGATAACTAGTGGGATCTATAGTAGACAGGATAACTAGTGGGATCTATAGACAGGATAACTAGTGGGATCTACAGACAGGATAACTAGTGGGATCTACAGACAGGATAACTAGTGGGATCTATAGTAGACAGGATAACTAGTGGGATCTAGACAGGATAACTAGTGAGATCTAGACAGGATAACTAGTGGGATCTACAGACAGGATAACTAGTGAGATCTAGACAGGATAACTAGTGAGATCTACAGACAGGATAACTAGTGGGATCTACAGACAGGATAACTAGTGGGATCTACAGACAGGATAACTAGTGGGATCTACAGACAGGATAACTAGTGGGATCTACAGACAGGATAACTAGTGGGATCTACAGACAGGATAACTAGTGAGATCTAGACAGGATAACTAGTGAGATCTAGACAGGATAACTAGTGGGATCTACAGACAGGATAACTAGTGGGATCTACAGACAGGATAACTAGTGAGATCTAGACAGGATAACTAGTGGGATCTACAGACAGGATAACTAGTGAGATCTACAGACAGGATAACTAGTGGGATCTATAGACAGGATAACTAGTGAGATCTACAGACAGGATAACTAGTGGGATCTACAGACAGGATAACTAGTGGGATCTACAGACAGGATAACTAGTGGGATCTATAGACAGGATAACTAGTGGGATCTACAGACAGGATAACTAGTGAGATCTACAGACAGGATAACTAGTGGGATCTACAGACAGGATAACTAGTGAGATCTACAGACAGGATAACTAGTGGGATCTATAGACAGGATAACTAGTGGGATCTACAGACAGGATAACTAGTGAGATCTACAGACAGGATAACTAGTGGGATCTACAGACAGGATAACTAGTGGGATCTATAGACAGGATAACTAGTGAGATCTACAGACAGGATAACTAGTGGGATCTACAGACAGGATAACTAGTGAGATCTACAGACAGGATAACTAGTGAGATCTAGACAGGATAACTAGTGGGATCTATAGACAGGATAACTAGTGGGATCTACAGACAGGATAACTAGTGGGATCTACAGACAGGATAACTAGTGGGATCTAGACAGGATAACTAGTGAGATCTACAGACAGGATAACTAGTGAGATCTAGACAGGATAACTAGTGGGATCTATAGACAGGATAACTAGTGGGATCTACAGACAGGATAACTAGTGGGATCTATAGACAGGATAACTAGTGAGATCTATAGACAGGATAACTAGTGAGATCTACAGACAGGATAACTAGTGGGATCTACAGACAGGATAACTAGTGGGATCTACAGACAGGATAACTAGTGAGATCTACAGACAGGATAACTAGTGAGATCTACAGACAGGATAACTAGTGGGATCTATAGACAGGATAACTAGTGAGATCTATAGACAGGATAACTAGTGAGATCTACAGACAGGATAACTAGTGAGATCTACAGACAGGATAACTAGTGAGATCTAGACAGGATAACTAGTGGGATCTACAGACAGGATAACTAGTGGGATCTAGACAGGATAACTAGTGAGATCTACAGACAGGATAACTAGTGAGATCTAGACAGGATAACTAGTGGGATCTATAGACAGGATAACTAGTGGGATCTACAGACAGGATAACTAGTGGGATCTACAGACAGGATAACTAGTGGGATCTACAGACAGGATAACTAGTGGGATCTACAGACAGGATAACTAGTGGGATCTAGACAGGATAACTAGTGAGATCTACAGACAGGATAACTAGTGAGATCTAGACAGGATAACTAGTGGGATCTATAGACAGGATAACTAGTGGGATCTACAGACAGGATAACTAGTGGGATCTACAGACAGGATAACTAGTGGGATCTACAGACAGGATAAGTAGTGGGATCTACAGACAGGATAAGTAGTAGGATCTAGACAGGATAACTAGTGAGATCTACAGACAGGATAACTAGTGGGATCTACAGACAGGATAACTAGTGGGATCTACAGACAGGATAACTAGTGGGATCTACAGACAGGATAACTAGTGAGATCTATAGACAGGATAACTAGTGGGATCTACAGACAGGATAACTAGTGGGATCTACAGACAGGATAACTAGTGGGATCTACAGACAGGATAACTAGTGGGATCTACAGACAGGATAACTAGTGAGATCTACAGACAGGATAACTAGTGAGATATCTAGACAGGATAACTAGTGAGATCTACAGACAGGATAACTAGTGGGATCTATAGACAGGATAACTGGTGAGATCTAGACAGGATAACTAGTGGGATCTATAGACAGGATAACTAGTGAGATCTAGACAGGATAACTGGTTAGATCTAGACAGGATAACTAGTGGGATCTACAGACAGGATAACTAGTGGGATATCTACAGACAGGATAACTAGTGGGATCTACAAACAGGATAACTAGTGGGATCTACAGACAGGATAACTAGTGGGATCTATAGACAGGATAACTAGTGGATCTACAGACAGGATAACTAGTGAGATATCTAGACAGGATAACTAGTGAGATCTACAGACAGGATAACTAGTGAGATCTACAGACAGGATAACTAGTGGGATCTACAGACAGGATAACTAGTGAGATATCTAGACAGGATAACTAGTGAGATCTACAGACAGGATAACTAGTGGGATCTACAGACAGGATAACTAGTGGGATCTATAGACAGGATAACTGGTGAGATCTAGACAGGATAACTAGTGGGATCTACAGACAGGATAACTAGTGAGATCTACAGACAGGATAACTAGTGGGATCTACAAACAGGATAACTAGTGGGATCTATAGACAGGATAACTAGTGGGATCTATAGACAGGATAACTAGTGAGATCTACAGACAGGATAACTAGTGGGATCTACAGACAGGATAACTAGTGGGATCTACAGACAGGATAACTAGTGGGATCTACAGACAGGATAACTAGTGAGATATCTAGACAGGATAACTAGTGAGATCTACAGACAGGATAACTAGTGAGATCTACAGACAGGATAACTAGTGAGATATCTAGACAGGATAACTAGTGAGATCTACAGACAGGATAACTAGTGAGATCTACAGACAGGATAACTAGTGGGATCTAGACAGGATAACTAGTGAGATCTAGACAGGATAACTAGTGGATCTACAGACAGGATAACTAGTGAGATCTAGACAGGATAACTAGTGGGATCTACAGACAGGATAACTGGTAGATCTACAGACAGGATAACTAGTGGATCTATAGACAGGATAACTAGTGGGATCTACAGACAGGATAACTAGTGGGATCTACAGACAGGATAACTAGTGAGATCTACAGACAGGATAACTAGTGGGATCTACAGACAGGATAACTAGTGAGATATCTACAGACAGGATAACTAGTGGGATCTACAGACAGGATAACTAGTGGATCTACAGACAGGATAACTGGTGAGATCTAGACAGGATAACTAGTGGGATCTACAGACAGGATAACTAGTGGGATCTACAGACAGGATAACTAGTGGGATCTACAGACAGGATAACTAGTGGGATCTATAGACAGGATAACTAGTGGGATCTATAGACAGGATAACTAGTGGGATCTACAGACAGGATAACTAGTGGGATCTACAGACAGGATAACTAGTGGGATCTACAGACAGGATAACTAGTGAGATCTACAGACAGGATAACTAGTGAGATCTACAGACAGGATAACTAGTGAGATCTATAGACAGGATAACTAGTGGATCTACAGACAGGATAACTAGTGGGATCTACAGACAGGATAACTAGTGAGATCTACAGACAGGATAACTAGTGAGATCTAGACAGGATAACTAGTGGGATCTACAGACAGGATAACTAGTGGGATCTATAGACAGGATAACTAGTGGGATCTAGACAGGATAACTGGTGGGATCTAGACAGGATAACTGGTGAGATCTAGACAGGATAACTAGTGGGATCTAGACAGGATAACTAGTGGGATCTAGACAGGATAACTAGTGAGATCTACAGACAGGATAACTAGTGGGATCTACAGACAGGATAACTAGTGAGATCTACAGACAGGATAACTAGTGGGATCTACAGACAGGATAACTAGTGGGATCTACAGACAGGATAACTAGTGGGATCTACAGACAGGATAACTAGTGGGATCTACAGACAGGATAACTAGTGGGATCTACAGACAGGATAACTAGTGGGATCTATAGACAGGATAACTAGTGGGATCTACAGACAGGATAACTAGTGGGATCTACAGACAGGATAACTAGTGGGATCTAGACAGGATAACTAGTGAGATCTACAGACAGGATAACTAGTGAGATCTACAGACAGGATAACTAGTGAGATCTACAGACAGGATAACTAGTGGGATCTACAGACAGGATAACTAGTGAGATCTACAGACAGGATAACTAGTGGGATCTACAGACAGGATAACTAGTGAGATCTAGACAGGATAACTAGTGGGATCTACAGACAGGATAACTAGTGAGATCTACAGACAGGATAACTAGTGGGATCTACAGACAGGATAACTAGTGGGATCTACAGACAGGATAACTAGTGGGATCTACAGACAGGATAACTAGTGGGATCTACAGACAGGATAACTAGTGGGATCTACAGACAGGATAACTAGTGAGATCTACAGACAGGATAACTAGTGAGATCTAGACAGGATAACTAGTGGGATCTACAGACAGGATAACTAGTGGGATCTACAGACAGGATAACTAGTGAGATCTAGACAGGATAACTAGTGAGATCTACAGACAGGATAACTAGTGGGATCTACAGACAGGATAACTAGTGGGATCTACAGACAGGATAACTAGTGGGATCTACAGACAGGATAACTAGTGGGATCTACAGACAGGATAACTAGTGGGATCTATAGACAGGATAACTAGTGGGATCTACAGACAGGATAACTAGTGGGATCTATAGACAGGATAACTAGTGGGATCTACAGACAGGATAACTAGTGGGATCTATAGACAGGATAACTAGTGAGATCTACAGACAGGATAACTAGTGGATCTACAGACAGGATAACTAGTGAGATCTACAGACAGGATAACTAGTGAGATCTACAGACAGGATAACTAGTGGGATCTACAGACAGGATAACTAGTGGGATCTACAGACAGGATAACTAGTGGGATCTACAGACAGGATAACTAGTGGATCTACAGACAGGATAACTAGTGGGATCTACAGACAGGATAACTAGTGGATCTACAGACAGGATAACTAGTGAGATCTACAGACAGGATAACTAGTGGGATCTAGACAGGATAACTAGTGGGATCTACAGACAGGATAACTAGTGGGATCTACAGACAGGATAACTAGTGAGATCTACAGACAGGATAACTAGTGGATCTATAGACAGGATAACTAGTGGATCTATAGACAGGATAACTAGTGAGATCTACAGACAGGATAACTAGTGGGATCTACAGACAGGATAACTAGTGGGATCTACAGACAGGATAACTAGTGGATCTACAGACAGGATAACTAGTGGGATCTACAGACAGGATAACTAGTGGATCTACAGACAGGATAACTAGTGGATCTACAGACAGGATAACTAGTGAGATCTACAGACAGGATAACTAGTGGATCTACAGACAGGATAACTAGTGAGATCTACAGACAGGATAACTAGTGAGATCTACAGACAGGATAACTAGTGGGATCTACAGACAGGATAACTAGTGGGATCTAGACAGGATAACTAGTGGGATCTACAGACAGGATAACTAGTGAGATCTACAGACAGGATAACTAGTGGGATCTACAGACAGGATAACTAGTGGGATCTACAGACAGGATAACTAGTGAGATCTACAGACAGGATAACTAGTGGGATCTATAGACAGGATAACTAGTGGGATCTACAGACAGGATAACTAGTGGGATCTAGACAGGATAACTAGTGGATCTAGAGACAGGATAACTAGTGGGATCTACAGACAGGATAACTAGTGAGATCTACAGACAGGATAACTAGTGGATCTATAGACAGGATAACTAGTGAGATCTACAGACAGGATAACTAGTGGGATCTACAGACAGGATAACTAGTGGATCTACAGACAGGATAACTAGTGGGATCTACAGACAGGATAACTAGTGGGATCTACAGACAGGATAACTAGTGGATCTACAGACAGGATAACTAGTGGATCTACAGACAGGATAACTAGTGGGATCTACAGACAGGATAAGTAGTGGGATCTACAGACAGGATAACTAGTGAGATCTACAGACAGGATAACTAGTGAGATCTACAGACAGGATAACTAGTGGGATCTAGACAGGATAACTAGTGGGATCTAGACAGGATAACTAGTGAGATCTACAGACAGGATAACTAGTGGATCTACAGACAGGATAGCCTAGTGGATCTACAGACAGGATAACTAGTGGGATCTAGACAGGATAACTAGTGGGATCTAGACAGGATAACTAGTGAGATCTACAGACAGGATAACTAGTGGGATCTACAGACAGGATAACTAGTGGGATCTATAGACAGGATAACTAGTGGGATCTAGACAGGATAACTAGTGGGATCTATAGACAGGATAACTAGTGGGATCTAGACAGGATAACTAGTGGATCTACAGACAGGATAACTAGTGGGATCTACAGACAGGATAACTAGTGGATCTACAGACAGGATAACTAGTGGGATCTACAGACAGGATAACTAGTGGGATCTACAGACAGGATAACTAGTGGGATCTACAGACAGGATAACTAGTGAGATCTAGACAGGATAACTAGTGGGATCTATAGACAGGATAACTAGTGGGATCTACAGACAGGATAATTAGTGAGATCTACAGACAGGATAACTAGTGGGATCTATAGACAGGATAACTAGTGGGATCTACAGACAGGATAACTAGTGAGATCTACAGACAGGATAACTAGTGAGATCTACAGACAGGATAACTAGTGGGATCTATAGACAGGATAACTAGTGGGATCTACAGACAGGATAACTAGTGGGATCTACAGACAGGATAACTAGTGAGATCTACAGACAGGATAACTAGTGGGATCTAGACAGGATAACTAGTGAGATCTAGACAGGATAACTAGTGAGATCTAGACAGGATAACTAGTGGGATCTATAGACAGGATAACTAGTGGATCTACAGACAGGATAACTAGTGAGATCTAGACAGGATAACTAGTGAGATCTAGACAGGATAACTAGTGAGATCTAGACAGGATAACTAGTGGGATCTATAGACAGGATAACTAGTGAGATCTACAGACAGGATAACTAGTGAGATCTAGACAGGATAAATAGTGAGATCTAGACAGGATAACTGGTGAGATCTAGACAGGATAACTAGTGGGATCTAGACAGGATAACTAGTGAGATCTAGACAGGATAACTAGTGAGATCTAGACAGGATAACTAGTGAGATCTAGACAGGATAACTAGTGGGATCTAGACAGGATAACTAGTGAGATCTAGACAGGATAACTGGTGAGATCTAGACAGGATAACTAGTGAGATCTAGACAGGATAACTAGTGAGATCTAGACAGGATAACTGGTGAGATCTAGACAGGATAACTAGTGGGATCTAGACAGGATAACTAGTGAGATCTAGACAGGATAAATAGTGAGATCTAGACAGGATAACTAGTGAGATCTAGACAGGATAACTAGTGGGATCTAGACAGGATAACTAGTGAAATCTTCAGACAGGATAACTAGTGAAATCTTCAGACAGGATAACTGGTGCTAGAGATCGTTGGGGCGGCAGGTAGCCTAGTGGTTAGAGGAGGCAGGTAGCCTAGTGGTTAGAGGAGGCAGGTAGCCTAGTGGTTAGAGGAGGCAGGTAGCCTTGTGGTTAGAGGAGGCAGGTAGCCTAGTGGTTAGAGGAGGCAGGTAGCCTAGTGGTTAGAGGAGGCAGGTAGCCTAGTGGTTAGAGGAGGCAGGTAGCCTAGTGGTTAGAGGAGGCAGGTAGCCGAGTGGTTAGAGGAGGCAGGTAGCCTAGTGGTTAGAGGAGGGAGGTAGCCTAGTGGTTATAGGAGGTAGCCTAGTGGTTAGAGGAGGCAGGTAGCCTAGTGGTTAGAGGAGGCAGGTAGCCTAGTGGTTATAGGAGGTAGCCTAGTGGTTAGAGGAGGCAGGTAGCCTAGTGGTTAGAGGAGGCAGGTAGCCTAGTGGTTAGAGGAGGCAGGGTAGCCTAGTGGTTAGAGTGTAGAGGTGGCAGGTAGCCTAGTGGTTAGAGGCAGGTAGCCTAGTGGTTAGAGGCAGGTAGCCTAGTGGTTAGAGGAGGCAGGTAGCCTAGTGGTTAGAGGAGGCAGGTAGCCGAGTGGTTAGAGGAGGCAGGTAGCCTAGTGGTTAGAGGAGGCAGGTAGCCTAGTGGCTAGAGGAGGCAGGTAGCCTAGTGGCTAGAGGAGACAGGTAGCCGAGTGGTTAGAGGAGGCAGGTAGCCTAGTGGTTAGAGGAGGCAGGTAGCCTAGTGATTAGAGGAGGCAGGTAGCCTAGTGATTAGAGGAGGCAGGTAGCCTAGTGGTTAGAGGAGGCAGGTAGCCTAGTGGTTAGAGGAGGCAGGTAGCCTAGTGGTTAGAGGAGGCAGGTAGCCTAGTGGTTAGAGGAGGCAGGTAGCCTAGTGGTTAGAGGAGGCAGGTAGCCTAGTGGTTAGAGGAGGCAGGTAGCCTAGTGGTTAGAGGTGGCAGGTAGCCTAGTGGTTAGAGGAGGCAGGTAGCCTAGTGGTTAGAGGAGGGAGGTAGCCTAGTGATTAGAGGTGGCAGGTAGCCTAGTGGTTAGGGGAGCTGACAAGGTAAAAATCTGTCGTTCTGCCCCTGAACAAGGCAGTTAACCCACTGTTCCTAGGCCGTCATTGTAAATAAGAATCTGTTCTTAACTGACTTGCCTAGTTAAATAAAGGTTAAGTAATATATATATATATATATGTTTTTAATCGTTCAATATTTCGTGATATTTCACCAATAACATGTCTATGGTTCTATAGTCATTATCATTACGCCCAAGTCTCCTTGAACTGGAGATGGCTCAATATGTTTTCATGTTTAAAATGGACCCACAACAAGATGTCTATGGTTCTATAGTCATTATCATTACGCCCAAGTCTCCTTGAACTGGAGATGGCTCAATATGTTTTCATGTTTAAAATGGACCCACAACAAGATGTCTATGGTTCTGTAACATCAGTAACAGGACCACTCTACTCACAGTAGTTTTCCCAGAATATGTCCTCCAGAATTGGTTCGTCGCCTCTGCCTCCTTCCTCTTCCTCCCCAGGCTGAGAGACAGTGCCTCGTACTTGGAGCAGCCCTCCTGCAGCCTCTGGTATTCCACTGTACTCTGAGATTACCAGGAGAAAGGCTTTACGATTGATTGATTGATTGATTGAGCAGAGAAGAGCAGAGAAGAGCAGAGAAGAGCAGAGAAGAGAAGAGAAGAGAAGAGAAGAGAAGAGAAGAGAAGAGAAGAGAAGAGAAGAGAAGAGAAGATATAGTGACAACATTCCACAAAGACTTTAGAACCTGTTAGAAGTCCTGATAGATGGAAGGTACGTACCACATCGAAACAGGTGGCCAGTTTGAGCAGCAGCCTGGCGTACTCGTGGATGTGTTGCATAGGAGAGTAGAACAGCATCGCCAACAGGTCCAACAGAGGAACCTTGTCTTCAGTGGACTCTGACAGCTGACGCAAAACCTCAAACTTCTTCCCAAAACACTCCCTGGAGAGGACATCAAGGGGAGTTGTAATCAGGAATGTGAATGTACTATGAAGCCTATATAAACTCAGCTAAAAAAATAAAAAAAATAAACATCCTCTCACTGAGTTTATATTCAGCAAACTTAACATGTGTAAATATTTGTATGAACATAAGATTCAACAACTGAGACATAAACTGAACAAGTTCCACAGAAATTGAATAATGTGTCCCTGAACAAAGTGAGGGGGTCAAAATCAAAAGTAACAGTCAATGCAGCTGGTGGCCACACCAGATACGAAGTACTGCCGTGCATCTCCTCAAGGACTGCACCAGATTTGCCAGGTCTTGCTGTGAGATGTTAACCCACTCTTCCACCAAAGCACCTGCAATTTCCTGGACATTGTTTTGGGGGGGAATGGCCCAAACCCTAGATCAGTTCCTCCGATCACCAGGCGGTTCCTCCGATCACCAGGCGGTTCCTCCGATCACCAGGCGGTTCCTCCGATCACCAGGCGGTTCCTCCGATCACCAGTCTAGCGGTGATAGAGCTGCCAACGGAGCTAATGCAGTCACTCTACTACTGGAGTTGGGGGACCAGGTCTTCATACGCCCAATGGCTAACATACCTGTATGGGACTCCGTGAAACCTCGGAGAACCTCACTGTCCTCTACAGGTCAGTTGGTAGAGCATGGTGCTTGCTACCGGCAGCATAGTGGGTTTGATTCCAGGGACCACATGACAATAAGTGGATTTGGATAAAAAAAACATCTGCTAAATTGCATATTACTATTTGTTAATATTATTTTTGTAAACAGTGACTCTTTCCCACATAACTGTAACCCCTGTATTGGATGCATCCAGATGGGAATCGTTGGGAGAAATACATTGGTTGGCTCGCTGTCCTCTACTGTCTAGGTAGAGTCACATTATCACGTTCTCTTGTCGTTGGGAGAAATACATTGGTTGGCTAGCTGTCCTCTACTGTCTAGGTAGAGTCACATTATCACGTTCTCTTGTCGTTGGGAGAAATACATTGGTTGGCTAGCTGTCCTCTACTGTCTAGGTAGAGTCACATTATCACGTTCTCTTGTCGTTGGGAGAAATACATTGGTTGGCTAGCTGTCCTCTACTGTCTAGGTAGAGTCACATTATCACGTTATCTTGTCGTTGGGAGATATACATTGGTTGGCTAGCTGTCCTCTACTGTCTAGGTAGAGTCACATTATCACGTTCTCTTGTCGTTGGGAGAAATACATTGGTTGGCTAGCTGTCCTCTACTGTCTAGGTAGAGTCACATTACCACGTTCTCTTGTCGTTGGGAGAAATACATTGGTTGGCTAGCTGTCCTCTACTGTCTAGGTAGAGTCACATTACCACGTTCTCTTGTCATTGGGAGAAATACATTGGTTGGCTAGCTGTCCTCTACTGTCTAGGTAGAGTCACATTATCACGTTATCTTGTCGTTGGGAGATATACATTGGTTGGCGAGCTGTCCTCTACTGTCTAGGTAGAGTCACATTATCACGTTCTCTTGTCGTTGGGAGAAATACATTGGTTGGCTAGCTGTCCTCTACTGTCTAGGTAGAGTCACATTATCACGTTCTCTTGTCGTTGGGAGAAATACATTGGTTGGCTAGCTGTCCTCTACTGTCTAGGTAGAGTCACATTATCACGTTATCTTGTCGTTGGGAGAAATACATTGGTTGGCTAGCTGTCCTCTACTGTCTAGGTAGAGTCACATTACCACGTTCTCTTGTCGTTGGGAGAAATACATTGGTTGGCTAGCTGTCCTCTACTGTCTAGGTAGAGTCGCATTGGTTGGCTAGCTGTCCTCTACTGTCTAGGTAGAGTCACATTACCACGTTATCTTGTCGTTGGGAGAAATACATTGGTTGGCTAGCTGTCCTCTACTGTCTAGGTAGAGTCACATTATCACGTTCTCTTGTCGTTGGGAGAAATACATTGGTTGGCTAGCTGTCCTCTACTGTCTAGGTAGAGTCACATTATCACGTTCTCTTGTCGTTACACTCTAGCTCAACACCAAGACACATTTCTCTCACCACTGCTGCACATTGCAAAAGCAATGCATTCTTTAAGAGAAGTAGAGAGTTTCTACCTGATCAATACACAGTTAGCGATGAGGAAGTCAATGTCATTAGCGATGAGGAAGTCAATGTGGTTAGCGATGAGGAAGTCAATGTGGTTAGCGATGAGGAAGTCAATGTGGTTAGCGATGAGGAAGTCAATGTGGTTAGCGATGAGGAAGTCAATGTGGTTAGTGATGAGGAAGTCAATGTGGTTAGTGATGAGGAAGTCAATGTGATTAGTGATGAGGAAGTCAATGTGGTTAGTGATGAGGAAGTCAATGTGGTTAATGATGAGGAAGTCAATGTGGTTAGCGATGAGGAAGTCAATGTGGTTAGCGATGAGGAAGTCAATGTGGTTAGCGATGAGGAAGTCAATGTGGTTAGCGATGAGGAAGTCAATGTGGTTAGCGATGAGGAAGTTAGTTAGCGATGAGGAAGTCAATGTGGTTAGTGATGAGGAAGTCAATGTGGTTAGTGATGAGGAAGTCAATGTGGTTAGCGATGAGGAAGTCAATGTGGTTAGCGATGAGGAAGTCAATGTGGTTAGCGATGAGGAAGTCAATGTGGTTAGTGATGAGGAAGTCAATGTGGTTAGCGATGAGGAAGTCAATGTGGTTAGCGATGAGGAAGTCAATGTGGTTAGCGATGAGGAAGTCAATGTGGTTAGCGATGAGGAAGTCAATGTGGTTAGCGATGAGGAAGTCAATGTGGTTAGCGATGAGGAAGTCAATGTGGTTAGCGATGAGGAAGTCAATGTGGTTAGCGATGAGGAAGTCAATGTGGTTAGCGATGAGGAAGTCAATGTGGTTAGCGATGAGGAAGTCAATGTGGTTAGCGATGAGGAAGTCAATGTGGTTAGCGATGAGGAAGTCAATGTGGTTAGTGATGAGGAAGTCAATGTGGTTAGTGATGAGGAAGTCAATGTGATTAATAATGAGGAAGTCAATGTGATTAGTGATGAGGAAGTCAATGTGATTAGTGATGAGGAAGTCAATGTGGTTAGCGATGAGGAAGTCAATGTGGTTAGCGATGAGGAAGTCAATGTGGTTAGCGATGAGGAAGTCATGTGGTTAGCGATGAGGAAGTCAATGTGGTTAGCGATGAGGAAGTCAATGTGGTTAGCGATGAGGAAGTCAATGTGGTTAGCGATGAGGAAGTCAATGTGGTTAGCGATGAGGAAGTCAATGTGGTTAGCGATGAGGAAGTCAATGTGGTTAGCGATGAGGAAGTCAATGTGGTTAGCGATGAGGAAGTCAATGTGGTTAGCGATGAGGAAGTCAATGTGGTTAGTGATGAGGAAGTCAATATGGTTAGTGATGAGGAAGTCAATGTGGTTAGTGATGAGGAAGTCAATGTGGTTAGTGATGAGGAAGTCAATATGGTTAGTGATGAGGAAGTCAATGTGGTTAGTGATGAGGAAGTCAATGTGGTTAGTGATGAGGAAGTCAATATGGTTAATGTAACTGGGGTGATGTACAGTACAAAAGATAGTGTAACTGGGATAAAGTAAAATAGAAGGACTTACACAGAGGGCTTCATGAGGGCTTGGAATCCCCCCATAACCAGGAAATTACCCACTGAGCCACAGTACCTGCAGAGAGAGAGAGAGAGAGAGAGAGAGAGAGCTTGAGAAAACAGATGGTGAGAACACTCGGGAGGAGGAGAAGGGAACACTCGGGAGGAGGAGAAGGGAACACTCGGGAGGGGGAGAAGGGAAGACTCGGGAGGGGGAGAAGGGAAGACTCGGGAGGGGGAGAAGGGAAGACTCGGGAGGGGGAGAAGGGAAGACTCGGGAGGGGGAGAAGGGAAGACTCGGGAGGGGGAGAAGGGAAGACTCGGGAGGGGGAGAAGGGAAGACTCGGGAGGGGGAGAAGGGAAGACTCGGGAGGAGGAGAAGGGAAGACTCAGGAGGGGGAGAAGGGAAGACTCGGGAGGAGGAGAAGGGAAGACTCGGGAGGGGGAGAAGGGAAGACTCGGGAGGGGGAGAAGGGAACACTCGGGAGGAGGAGAAGGGAAGACTCAGGAGGAGGAGAAGGGAACACTCAGGAGGGGGAGAAGGGAACACTCAGGAGGGGGAGAAGGGAACACTCAGGAGGGGGAGAAGGGAAGACTCAGGAGGGGGAGAAGGGAAGACTCAGGAGGGGGAGAAGGGAAGACTCAGGAGGGGAGAAGGGAAGACTCAGGAGGGGGAGAAGGGAAGACTCAGGAGGGGGAGAAGGGAAGACTCAGGAGGAGGAGAAGGGAACACTCAGGCGGAGGCCATTTGACAGTGTAACTACTACAGAAGAAACAACACTAAAACAGACAGCAGACATCTCAGCCTAGTAATTGTGTACTTGCTCTTTATACATGTCCAGGAAGGTGTTAGCGTGTTTCAGGATGACCAGTCCCTTGACGTCCCGGTCAGTATGGAGGAAGGCTGTAAGGGAGACAGAGTGTTGCCCTGTCAGGTGACAGAGCCTGCTGTAGCTACTAGCCAGGGACTGGAACAGCAGGCTGGACGTCTGGCCCAACACTGTGCACACAGACTCTAGAGGAGACACAGAGAGTACACAGATCAATTCACCACCCTCTCTACAACACATATATCAGCCAGAAGAGGACTGGCCACCCCTCATAGCCTGGTTCCTCTCTAGGTTTCTTTGTAGTTTCCTGCCTTTCTAGGGAGTTTTTCCTAGCCACTGTGCTTCTACAACTGCATTGCTTGCTGTTTGGGGTTTTAGGCTGGGTTTCTGTAAAGCACTTCGTGATATTGTGATGTATAAAGGGCTTTATAAATACATTTGATTGATTGATTGCGATCAGTCCACCACACTCTTTACCACTGTTGTGTCATCAGCAAACTTAATGATTGAGTTGGAGACGTGCGTGGCCCCACAGTCATGGGTGAACAGGGAGTATAGGAGGGGGCTGGGCACGCACCCCTGTGGGGCCCCTGTGTTGAGGACAAGTGTGGCGGAGGTGTTGTTGCATACAACACAGGGAATTTCAGTGAAGACATTCACCACCTGGGGTGGTCAGGAAGCTTAGTGATGAGCATGGAGGGTGTTGAAGGCTGTGCTTTAGTCCATGAACAACATTCTTACAAAAGCATTCCTCTAGTCCAGCTGGGAAAGGGCAGTGTGCAGTCAAATCAAATGTCACATGTGCCGAATAAAACAGGTGCAGACCGTGAAACTTACAAGCCCTTAACCAACAATGCAGTTAAGAAAATATTTACTAAATAAAATAAAGTAAAAACATTTAAATAACACAATATTCGGGGGCTAGCTAGCTAGCCAAGCCCCGAATAGCAGCACTGTAGAATTATTACACTCAACGGAACGACTTGATTAGTGTAGTGTCAACAACGCAGCTACTGCCAGCTAGCCTACTTTAGCAGTACTGTATCATTTTAATCATTTTAGTCAATAAGATTCTTGCTACGTAAGCTTAACTCTCTGAACATTCGAGACGTGTAGTCCGCTTGTCATTCCAATTTCCTTGCATTAGCGTAGCCTTTTCTGTAGCCTGTCAACTATGTGTCTGTCCATCCCTGTTCTCTCCTCTCTGCACAGATCATACAAACGCTCCACACCGCGTGGCCGCGACCACCCTAACCTGGTGGTCCCAGCGCGTACGACCCACGTGGAGTTCCAGGTCTCTGGTAGCCTCTGGAACTGCCAATCTGCGGCCAACAAGGCAGAGTTCATCTCAGCCTATGCCTCCCTCCAGTCCCTTGACTTCTTGGCACTGACGGAAACATGGATCACCACAGATAACACTGCTACTCCTACTGCTCTCTCCTCGTCCGCCCACGTGTTCTCGCACACCCGAGAGCTTCTGGTCAGCGGGGTGGTGGCACCGGGATCCTCATCTCTCCCAAGTGGTCTTTCTCTCTTTCTCCCTTACCCATCTGTCTATTGCCTCCTTTGAATTCCATGCTGTCACAGTTACCAGCCCTTTCAAGCTTAACATCCTTATCATTTATCGCCCTCCAGGTTCCCTCGGAGAGTTCATCAATGAGCTTGATGCCTTGATAAGCTCCTTTCCTGAGGACGGCTCACCTCTCACAGTTCTGGGCGACTTTAACCTCCCCACGTCTACCTTTGACTCATTCCTCTCTGCCTCCTTCTTTCCACTCCTCTCCTCTTTTGACCTCACCCTCTCACCTTCCCCCTACTCACAAGGCAGGCAATACGCTTGACCTCATCTTTACTAGATGCTGTTCTTCCACTAACCTCATTGCAACTCCCCTCCAAGTCTCCGACCACTACCTTGTATCCTTTTCCCTCTCGCTCTCATCCAACACTTCCCACACTGCCCCTACTCGGATGGTATCGCGCCGTCCCAACCTTCGCTCTCTCTCCCCGCTACTCTCTCCTCTTCCATCCTATCTTCTCTTCCCTCTGCTCAAACTTTCTCCAACCTATCTCCTGATTCTGCCTCCTCAACCCTCCTCTCCTCCCTTACTGCATCCTTTGACTCCCTATGTCCCCTATCCTCCAGGCCGGCTCGGTCCTCCCCCCCCGCTCCGTGGCTCGACGACTCATTGCGAGCTCACAGAACAGGGCTCCGGGCAGCCGAGCGGAAATGGAGGAAAACTCGCCTCCCTGCGGACCTGGCATCCTTTCACTCCCTCCCCTCTACATTTTCCTCCTCTGTCTCTGCTGCTAAAGCCACTTTCTACCATTCTAAATTCCAAGCATCCGCCTCTAACCCTAGGAAGCTCTTTGCCACCTTCTCCTCCCTCCTGAATCCTCCCCCCCCTCCCTCCTCCTCTCTGCAGATGACTTCGTCAACCATTTTGAAAAGAAGGTCGATGACATCCGATCCTCGTTTGCTAAGTCAAACGACACCGCTGGTTCTGCTCACACTCCCCTACCCTATGCTCTGACCTCTTTCTCCCTCTCTCTCCAGATGAAATCTCGCGTCTTGTGACGGCCGGCCGCCCAACAACCTGCCCGCTTGACCCTATCCCTCCTCTCTTCTCCAGACCATTTCCGGAGACCTTCTCCCTTACCTCACCTCGCTCATCAACTCATCCCTGACCGCTGGCTACGTCCCTCCCGTCTTCAAGAGAGCGAGAGTTGCACCCCTTCTGAAAAAACCTACACTCGATCCCTCCGATGTCAACAACTACAGACCAGTATCCCTTCTCTCTTTTCTCTCCAAAACTCTTGAGCGTGCCGTCCTTGGCCAGCTCTACCGCTATCTCTCTCAGAATGACCTTCTTGATCCAAATCAGTCAGGTTTCAAGACTAGTCATTCAACTGAGACTGCTCTTCTCTGTATCACGGAGGCGCTCCGCACTGCTAAAGCTAACTCTCTCTCCTCTGCTCTCATCCTTCTAGACCTATCGGCTGCCTTCGATACTGTGAACCATCAGATCCTCCTCTCCACCCTCTCCGAGTTGGGCATCTCCGGCGCGGCCCACGCTTGGATTGCGTCCTACCTGACAGGTCGCTCCTACCAGGTGGCGTGGCGAGAATCTGTCTCCTCACCACGCTCTCACCACTGGTGTCCCCAGGGCTCTGTTCTAGGCCCTCTCTTATTCTCGCTATACACCAAGTCACTTGGCTCTGTCATAACCTCACATGGTCTCTCCTATCATTGCTATGCAGACGACACACAATTAATCTTCTCCTTTCCCCTTCTGATGACCA
Organism: Oncorhynchus keta; assembly: GCF_023373465.1. Classification (NCBI taxonomy): domain Eukaryota; kingdom Metazoa; phylum Chordata; class Actinopteri; order Salmoniformes; family Salmonidae; genus Oncorhynchus; species Oncorhynchus keta. The sequence goes on from NC_068427.1 coordinate 54,272,554, forward strand.
GGTGGCGAATCGCATCTCTGCATGTCTGGCAGACATATCAGTGTGGATGACGGATCACCACCTCAAGCTGAACCTCAGCAAGACGGAGCTCCTCTTCCTCCCGGGGAAGGACTGCCCGTTCCATGATCTCGCCATCACGGTTGACAACTCCATTGTGTCCTCCTCCCAGAGCGCTAAGAACCTTGGCGTGATCCTGGACAACACCCTGACGTTCTCAACTAACATCAAGGCGGTGTCCCGTTCCTGTAGGTTCATGCTCTACAACATCCGCAGAGTACGACCCTGCCTCACACAGGAAGCGGCGCAGGTCCTAATCCAGGCACTTGTCATCTCCGTCTTGATTACTGCAACTCGCTGTTGGCTGGGCTCCCTGCCTGTGCCATTAACCCCTACAACTCATCCAGAACGCCGCAGCCCGTCTGGTGTTCAACCTTCCCAAGTTCTCTCACGTCACCCCGCTCCTCCGCTCTCTCCACTGGCTTCCAGTTGAAGCTCGCATCCGCTACAAGACCATGGTGCTCGCCTACGGAGCTGTGAGGGGAACGGCACCTCAGTACCTCCAGGCTCTGATCAGGCCCTACACCCAAACAAGGGCACTGCGTTCATCCACCTCTGGCCTGCTCGCCTCCCTACCACTGAGGAAGTACTGTTCCCGCTCAGCCCAGTCAAAACTGTTCGCTGCTCTGGCCCCCAATGGTGGAACAAACTCCCTCACGACGCCAGGACAGCGGAGTCAATCACCACCTTCCGGAGACACCTGAAACCCCACCTCTTCAAGGAATACCTAGGATAGGGTAAGTAAGGGTAGGTAATCCTTCTCTCCCCCAACAAGATTTAGATGCAAGTGGCTGTTCCACTGGTTGTCATAAGGTGTATGCACCAATTTGTAAGTCGCTCTGGATAGAGCGTCTGCTAAATGACTTAAATGTAATGTTAAATGTGGGGGTTACAGGTCATTTGAAGGGGGGGGGGGGTCGTTGCAATTAGTCTGGGTGGCCATTTGATTAAATGTTCAGCAGTCTAATGGCTTGGGGGTGGAAGCTGTTAAGGAGCTTTTTGGACCTAGACTTGGCGCTCCGGTACAGCTTGCCGTGCGGTAGCAGAGAGAACAGTCTATGACTTGGGTGGCTGGCGTATTATGAATTTTTTTTAGGGATTCCTCTGACACCGCCTGGTATAGAGGTCCTGGATGGCAGGAAACTTGGCCCCAGTGATGTACTGGGCAGTACACAATACCCTCTGTAGTGCCTTATGGTCGGAGGCCGAGCAGTTGCCATACGAGGCAGTGATGCAAGCAGTCAGGATGCTCTCGATGGTGCAGCTGAAGAACCTTTTGAGGATCTGAGGACCAATGCCACATATTTTCACCTGAGGGGGAATTGGTTTTTGTCGTACCCTCTTCACGACTGTCTTGGTGTGTTCGGAACCATTCAAGTTTGTTGGTGATGTGGACACCCAGGAACTTGAAGCTCTCAACCTGTTCCACTACAGCCCATGTGAATGGGGGTGTGCTTGGCCCTCCTTTTCCTGTAGTGAACGATCATCTCCTTTGTCTTGCTCACGTTGAGGGAGATGTTGTTTTCTTGGTACCACAGGTCTCTGACCTCCTCCCTATAGGCTGTCTCATCATTGTTGGTGATCAGGTCTACCACCATTGTATCGTCAGCAGGCTTAATGATGGTGTTGGAGTCGTGCTTGGCCACGCAGTCGTGGGTGAACAGGGAGTACAGGAGGGGCCTAAGCACGCACCCCTGAGGGGCCCCCGTGTTGAGTATCAATGTGGCAGATGTTTTTGCTATTTAGGCAGGTTACCTTCTCTTTCAGGGATTATGGTTGTCTGCTTGAAAAATGTAAGTATTAAAAGACTCGGTCAGGGAGAGGTTGAAAATGTCAGTGAAGATACTTGCCAGTTGGTCCAAGCATGCTCTGATTACACGTCCTGGTAGTCCGTCTGGCCCTACGGCCTTGTGAATGTTGACCCGTTTAAAGATCTTGCTCACATCGGCTACAGAGAGCGTGATCACACAGTTGTCCAGAACAGGTGGTGCTCTCATGCATGCTTCAGTGTTGCTTGCCTTGAAGCAAACATAAAAAGGCATTTATCCCGACTGGTAGGCTCGCATCACTGGGCAGCTCACGGCCGGGTTTCCCTTTGTAGTAATTAACCGTTTGCAAGCTCTGCCACATCCGACGACTGTCAGAGCCAGTGTAGTAGGATTCAAACTTAGTCCTGTATTGACGCTTTGCCTGTTTGATAGTTCGTCTGAGGGCATAGCGAGATTTCATATTAGTGTCCCGCTCCTTGAAAGAGGCAGCTCGAGCCTTTAGCTCAGTGCGGATGTTTCTTGTAATCCATGGCTTCTGGTTAGGATATGTACGTACGGTCACTGTGGGGACGACGTTGTTGATACACTTATTGATGAAGCCGGTGACTGAGGTGGTGTACTCCTCAATGCCTTGGGTGAATCACGGAACATATTCCAGTCTGTGCTGGAGTTTTTGCTTGTAAGCATGAATCAGGAGGATAGAATTATGGTCAGATTTAACAAATGGAGGGTGTGGGAGAGCATTGTACGTGTCTCTGTGTGTGGAGTAAAGGTGGTCTATATTTATTTTCCTCAGGTTGCACATGATACATGCTGATAGAAATGAGGTAAAACGGATTTAAGTTTGCCTGCATTAAAGTCCTCGGCCACTAGGAGCGCTGCTTCTGGATGAGCACTTTCTTGTTTGCTTAAGGTCTATTACAGCTCGCTGAGTGGCCTTATACAGCTCGCTGAGTGGCCTTATACAGCTCGCTGAGTGGCCTTATACAGCTCGCTGAGTGGCCTTATACAGCTCGCTGAGTGGCCTTATACAGCTCGCTGAGTGGCCTTATACAGCGCTGAGTGGCCTTATATAGATCGCTGAGTGGCCTTATATAGATCGCTGAGTGCGGTCTTAGTGCCCGCATCGGTCTGTGGTGGTAAATAGACGGCTACGAATAATATAGACGAGAACTCTCTTGGTAGATAGTGTGGTCTACAGTTTATCATGAGGTACTCTACCTCAGGCGAGCAATACCTGGAGATGACCTTAATATTAGACATTGCGCATCAGCTGTTATTGACAAATAGACACACACCTCCACCTCTCCTCTTGCCGGACGTAGCTGTTCTGTCCTGCCGTTGGGAAACCAACTGTATATTATCGTAGTTCAGCCACGACTCGGTAAAAAAACACGAGCTATCACAGGTTTTGATGTCAAGTTGTTAGGATAGTCTCAAACGGAGACCATCCAGTTTATTCAAAATCAAATCAAATTTTATTGGTCACATACACATGGTTAGCAGATGTTAATGCGAGTGCAGCGAAATGCTTGTGCTTCTAGTTCTAACAGTGCAGTAATATCTAACAAGTAATCTAACAATTCCACAACAACTACCTAATACACACAAATCTAAAGAGATGAATGAGAATATGTACATATAAATATATGGATGAGTGATGGACCGAGTGGCATAAGCAAGGCACTTGTCATCTCCGTCTTGATTACTGCAACTCGCTGTTGGCTGGGCTCCCTGCCTGTGCCATTAAACCCCTACAACTCATCCAGAACGCCGCAGCCCGTCTGGTGTTCAACCTTCCCAGTTCTCTCACGTCACCCCGCTCCTCCGCTCTCTCCACTGGCTTCCAGTTGAAGCTCGCATCCGCTACAAGACCATGGTGCTCGCCTACGGAGCTGTGAGGGGAACGGCACCTCAGTACCTCCAGGCTCTGATCAGGCCCTACACCCAAACAAGGGCACTGCGTTCATCCACCTCTGGCCTGCTCGCCTCCCTACCACTGAGGAAGTACAGTTCCCGCTCAGCCCAGTCAAAACTGTTCGCTGCTCTGGCCCCCAATGGTGGAACAAACTCCCTCACGACGCCAGGACAGCGGAGTCAATCACCACCTTCCGGAGACACCTGAAACCCCACCTCTTCAAGGAATACCTAGGATAGGGTAAGTAAGGGTAGGTAATCCTTCTCCCCCAACAAGATTTAGATGCAAGTGGCTGTTCCACTGGTTGTCATAAGGTGTATGCACCAATTTGTAAGTCGCTCTGGATAAGAGCGTCTGCTAAATGACTTAAATGTAAATGTAATTAGATGGTAAGAAATACAGTATATACATATATGAGTAATGTAAGATGTGTAAACTAGAGGTTGACCGATTAATCGGAAAGTTTTCATAACAAATCGGAAATTGGTATTTTTTGGGCGCCGATTTTTCAATTTTTAAAAATATATTTTTTTACACCTTTATTTAATCTTTATTTTACTAGGCAAGTCAGTTAAGAACACATTCTTATTTTCAATGACGGCCTAGGAACAGTGGGTTAACTGCCTGTTCAGGGGCAGAAAGACAGATTTTCACCTTGTCAGCAGTTAACTAGTCCAACGCAATAACGACCTGCCTCTCTCTCGTTGCACACAAGGGACTGCCTGTTACGCAAATGCAGTAAGCCAAGGTAAGTTCCTAGCTAGCATTAAACTTATCTTATAAAAAACAATCAATTATAATCACTAGTTAACTACACATGGTTGATGATATTACTAGATATTATCTAGCGTGTCCTGTGTTGCATATAATCTGACTGAGCATCTAAGTATATGACTGAGGTGGTAGGCAGAAGCAGGCGCGTAAATATTCATTCAAACAGAACTTCCGTGTGTTTTGCCAGCAGCTCTTCGTTGTGCGTCAAGCATTGCACGGTTTATGACTTCGAGCCTATCAACTCCCGAGATGAGGCTGGTGTGACCGAAGTGAAATGGCTGGCTAGTTAGCGCGCGCTACTAGCGTTTCAAACTTCACTCGCTCTGAGCCTTGGGTTGGTTGTTTCCTTTGCTCTGCATGGGTAACGCTGCTTACGGAGGCTATACTGTTACACTGGCAACACTTTTACGTTCTTGACAATGATCCCAAACACACCGCCCGGGCAATGGAGTGGCTTCGTAAGAAGCATTTCAAGGTCCTGGAGTGGCCTAGCCAGTCTCCATAGAAAATCTTTGGAGGGAGTTGAAAGTCCGTATTGCCCAGCAACAGCCCCAAAACAGCACTGTTCTAGAGGAGATCTGCATGGAGGAATGGGCCAAAATACCAGCAACAGTGTGTGAAAACCTTGTGAAGACTTACAGAAAACATTTGACCTCTGTCATTGCCAACAAAGTGTATGTAACAAAGTATTGAGATAAACTTTTGTTATTGACCAAATACTTATTTTCCACCATAATTTGCAAATAAATTCATTAAAAAATCCTACAATGTGATTTTCTGGATATTATTTTTTCATTTTGTCTGTCATAGTTGAATTGTACCTATGACGAAAATTACAGGCCTCTCTGATCTTTTTAAGTGGGAGAACTTGCACAAATGGTGGCTGACTAAATACTTTCTCCCCCCACTGTATGTTGAACACACGTCCTCAGCCTTTGCCACCTTCTATAGGAATTGAACGACTGCATAGGGCTGTTTTGCCTTTTCTATTCCAGACATTCTGAAGCATCCCATGTATGTAACTTCAGTCTTTCACTTTTCTATTCCAGACATTCTGAAGCATCCCGTGTATGTAACTTCAGTCTTTCACTTTTCTATTCCAGACATTCTGAAGCATCCCATGTATGTAACTTTCACTTTTCGTTTGTCTTTTGTCTCACCTTTCCTCAGTAGAGGGCTGACCACCCGCTTGTTGACGTCTCTGAGCCTGCAGTAATACTTCCTGTCTGCTGCAGCCAGCTCGTGAAGAGCAGAGATGAACCCCATCATGTTGAGGTCAGCCTGGGCTAGACAGGACTGTCCTCCGGCATACACACTGCTGATGTAGCCCATCTAGACGGGAAGACACCAACACATTACATAGCAATATTTTATGTGGCTTGTTATGATGTATCCCATCTAGACAGGAAGACACCAACACATTACATAGCAATATTTTATGTGGCTTGTTATGATGTTGCCCATCTAGACAGGAAGACACCAACACAGTTAGCAATATTTTATGTGGCTGATGTAGCCCATCTCAGGGACAACATTACTGCAATATTTTATGTGGCTTGTTATGATGTATCCATCTAGACAGGGACCACACATTACATAGCAATATTTTATGTGGCTATGATGCCAAGCCCATCTAGGGGACAAATTACTGGCTTGTTATGATGTAGCCCAGATACATGACTGTAGGCTCAGCCAAGTCTCAGGGACAAGTTACTGGTATGAGTCTACTGCCAAGTCTCAGGGGACAAATTACTGGTATGAGTCTACAGTCAAGTCTCAGGGGACAAATTACTGGTATGAGTCTACAGCCAAGTCTCAGGGGACAAATTACTGGTATGAGTCTACAGTCAAGTCTCAGGGGACAAATTACTGGTATGAGTCTACAGCCAAGTCTCAGGGGACAAATTACTGGTATGAGTCTACAGCCAAGTCTCAGGGGACAAATTACTGGTATGAGTCTACTGCCAAGTCTCAGGGGACAAATTACTGGTATGAGTCTACTGCCAAGTCTCAGGGGACAAATTACTGGTATGAGTCTACTGCCAAGTCTCAGGGGACAAATTACTGGTATGAGTCTACTGCCAAGTCTCAGGGGACAAATTACTGGTAGGAGTCAACAGTCAAGTCTCAGGGGACAAATTACTGGTATGTTTAATAAGTTATAATAAATGATAAAATCAAGAAAAAGTAGCAGTCTGTTTCCGAACAGATGTGATTAATTTATTAACAGGGGAAACTAACAGACAGTATCTAAACAGAGTGCTCTTTTTCCGTTCTCCTGGATAGGAGTCACCTGATAGTCACCTGTCGAAGTGTTCTGGGGTCAAGGAATGTTGTGGGATTTTACTCAGTCGAGCACCCTTTTCGTTCAAGCTGGGCCGAAGTGCGTTTGGGTAAAAACGTTCTTTCTACATATTATAGAGAGGTGTTATGTTCAACTCACATTCACACAGAAGGGCAGTAGGACAGGTCTGAGGGTGTACGTGTCAGTCCTAGACGGAGAGCTCTCAGTTGACCCTGTCCCAGGTATGTGGTTCTCAGGTGTGGTCTCCATCACCTGAATTAATTCATTAATACTTTATTGTTCCATAGGGAAATTTGTTCAACTATAAAAGGCATTCCTGTCATACATTCACTGACTATACACACACACACACACACACACACACACACACACACACACACACACACACACACTGCAGAAGAGGAAGAGACTCGTCCAGAAACCTATTGATTCAGCAGATACTGAAAAATGACTCGCCATGTACAGTAACATAAACCGAAGAAATACAGAAATGAAACAATCTATTAGTTCTCACAATATAAACAATGACAAGTTGGGTAACGTGTTTAAAAATATATATCTTTACGCTCGACAGTTTCCTGTGTGTATCAAGAACGGTCCACCACTCAAAGGACATCCAGCCAACTTGACACAACTGTGGGAAGCGTTGGAGTCAACATGGGCCAGTCTCCCTGTGGAACGCTTTCAACACCTTGTAGAGTCAACATGGACCAGCATCCCTGGAGTCAACATGGACCAGCATCCCTGGAGTCAACATGGGCCAGCATCCCTGGAGTCAACATGGAAGCATCCCTGGAAAGTCAACATGGGCCAGCATCCCTGTGGTCAACATGGGCCAACATCCCTGTAGAGTCAACATGGGCCAGCATCCCTGGAGTCAACATGGGCCAGCATCCCTGTGGTCAACATGGGCCAGCATCCCTGGAAAGTCAACATGGGCCAGCATCCCTGTGGTCAACATGGGCCAGCACCTTGTAGAGTCAACATGGGCCAGCATCCCTGGAGTCAACATGGACCAGCACCTAGAGTCAACATGGACCAGCATCCCTAGACACCTTGTAGAGTCAACATGGGCCAGCATCCCTGGAGTCAACATGGGCCAGCATCCCTGTGGAACACTTTCAGACACCTTGTAGAGTCAACATGGACCAGCATCCCTGTGGAACACTTTCAACACCTTGTAGAGTCAACATGGACCAGCATCCCTGTGGAACGCTTTGGACACCTTGTAGAGTCAACATGGGGCCAGTCATCCCTGTGGTCACGCATGGGCCAACACCTTGTAGAGTCAACATGGGCCAGCATCCCTGTGGAACGCTTTCAACACCTTGTAGAGTCAACATGGGCCAGCATCCCTGTGGAACGCTTTCAACACCTTGTAGAGTCAACATGGGCCAGCATCCCTGTGGGCCAGCACCTGTTGCCAACACCTTGTAGAGTCAACATGGGCCAGCATCCCTGTGGAAGGCTTTCAACACCTTGTAGAGTCAACATGGACCAGCATCCCTGTGGAATGCTTTCAACACCTTGTAGAGTCAACATGGGCCAGCATCCCTGTGGAAGGCCAACACTCCCTGTAGAGTCAACATGGACCAGCATCCCTGTGGAATGCTTTCAACCACCTTGTAGAGTCAACATGGACCAGCATCCCTGGGAACGCTCCCTGGAGTCAACACCTTCCTGGAGTCAACATGGACCAGCATCCCTGAGTCAACATGGACCAGCATCCCTGTAGAGTCAACATGGACCAGCATCCCTGTGGAAGTCAACATGGACCAGCACCTTGTAGAGTCAACATGGACCAGCCTCCCTGGAGTCAACATGGACCACCTTGTAGAGTCAACATGGGCCAGCATCCCTGGAGTCAACATGGGCCAGCATCCCTGGAAGTCAACATGGACCAGCCTCCCTAGAGTCAACATGGGCCAGCATCCCTGTGGTCAACATGGACCACCTCCCTAGAGTCAACATGGGCCAGCATCCCTGTGGAAGTCAACATGGACCACCTTGTAGAGTCAACATGGACCAGCATCCCTGTGGATGGACCAGCTCCTTCAACACCTTGTAGAGTCAACATGGACCAGCATCCCTGTGGAACGCTTTCAACACCTTGTAGAGTCAACATGGGCCAGCATCCCTGTGGAACGCTTTCAACACCTTGTAGAGTCAACATGGACCAGCATCCCTGTGGAACGCTTTCAACACCTTGTAGAGTCAACATGGACCAGCATCCCTGTGGAACGCTTTAGACACCTTGTAGAGTCAACATGGACCAGCATCCCTGTGGAACGCTTTAGACACCTTGTAGAGTCAACATGGACCAGCATCCCTGTGGAACCCTTTAGACACCTTGTAGAGTCAACATGGGCCAGCATCCCTGTGGAACACTTTCAACACCTTGTAGAGTCAACATGGGCCAGCATCCCTGTGGAACGCTTTCAACACCTTGTAGAGTCAACATGGGCCAGCATCCCTGTGGAACGCTTTAGACACCTTGTAGAGTCAACATGGTCCAGCATCCCTGTGGAACGCTTTAGACACCTTGTAGAGTCAACATGGGCCAGCATCCCTGTGGAACGCTTTCAACACCTTGTAGAGTCAACATGGACCAGCATCCCTGTGGAACGCTTTCGACACCTTGTAGAGTCAACATGGCCCAGCATCCCTGTGGAACGCTTTCAACACCTTGTAGAGTCAACATGGCCCAGCATCCCTGTGGAACGCTTTCAACACCTTGTAGAGACAACATGGACCAGCATCCCTGTGGAACGCTTTCAACACCTTGTAGAGTCAACATGGGCCAGCATCCCTGTGGAACGCTTTCAACACCTTGTAGAGTCAACATGGGCCAGCATCCCTGTGGAACGCTTTAGACACCTTGTAGAGTCCACATGGACCAGCATCCCTGTGGAACGCTTTAGACACCTTGTAGAGTCCACATGGACCAGCATCCCTGTGGAACGCTTTAGACACCTTGTAGAGTCCATGTCCCCGACGAATTGAGGCTGTTCTGAACACCTTCCTAACTCAATATTAGGAAGATGCTCCTAATGTTTTGTACATCACAAGACACAACACATAACGTATACAGTATACAACACATGTAAAGTCCGGTTCAGATACATTAGCCAACATAAGACGACAAAACTATCCCTTTTAGAATTTGGGATTGTAGAACAGCTGACTAAAGACCAGGCATTCACATTAATTTTGTTTTATTTTATTTATTTAACCTTTATTTCACAGAACGTCAGCGCGCTGTTCTCTGATTGGCCAAAGGGACCCGTCTCGCCGTAAGTTTTCAGTCAAGATTTGATAAAGGGCGGCAGATAGCATAGTGTTTAAGAGTGTTGGGCCAAAAACCGAATGATCGCTGGATCAAAACCCCGGGCCGACGAGGTGAAAAAAAACTGTCGAGCAGGGCACTTATTTCTAATTGCTCCTGTCAGTCTGCAAATTTACTCAAATGTAACTTCAGCAGCCGACGTGAGACGTTCTACAACTACATCGTTCAGACGAAGCAAACTGTTGTAGAACGAACTCATTACGAACGTTGTGTCACGTCTCGTCTACTGTATCTGAACTGGGCTTTACAGGACATACTGACCTGTTGACCTCTGTAGCAGGGGACATACTGACCTGTTGACCTCTGTAGCAGGGAACATACTGACCTCTGTAGCAGGGGACATACTGACCTCTGTAGCAGGGGACATACTGACCTGTTGACCTCTGTAGCAGGGGACATACTGACCTGTTGACCTCTAACAGAGAACATACTGACCTGTTGACCTCTAACAGAGGACATACTGACCTGTTGACCTCTAACAGGGGACATACTGACCTGTTGACCTCTAACAGAGGACATACTGACCTGTTGACCTCTAACAGAGGACATACTGACCTGTTGACCTCTAACAGAGGACATACTGACCTGTTGACCTCTGTAGCAGGGGACATACTGACCTCTGTAGCAGGGGACATACTGACCTCTGTAGCAGGGGACATACTGACCTGTTGACCTCTGTAACAGAGGACATACTGACCTGTTGACCTGTGTAGCAGGGGACATACTGACCTGTTGACCTCTAACAGAGGACATACTGACCTGTTGACCTCTAACAGAGGACATACTGACCTGTTGACCTCTAACAGAGGACATACTGACCTGTTGACCTCTAACAGAGGACATACTGACCTGTTGACCTCTAACAGAGGACATACTGACCTGTTGACCTCTAACAGAGGACATACTGACCTGTTGACCTCTAACAGAGGACATACTGACCTGTTGACCTCTAACAGGGGACATACTGACCTGTTGACCTCTAACAGAGGACATACTGACCTGTTGACCTCTAACAGAGGACATACTGACCTGTTGACCTCTAACAGAGGACATACTGACCTGTTGACCTCTAACAGGGGACATACTGACCTGTTGACCTCTAACAGGGGACATACTGACCTGTTGACCTCTAACAGGGGACATACTGACCTGTTGACCTCTAACAGAGGACATACTGACCTGTTGACCTCTAACAGAGGACATACTGACCTGTTGACCTCTAACAGAGGACATACTGACCTGTTGACCGCTGTAACAGAGGATGGGCTGGCAGCAGTCGCCATCAGCCAGGAACACACTGTGGCTCTGCCCAGCTGCCAGGTCCCACACACGCAGACCCTTTGACATCTGAGAGGAGGTCAAAACACACACAGATCAGCCAGGAACACACTGTGGCTCTGCCCAGCTGCCAGGTCCCACACACGCAGACCCTTTGACATCTGAGAGGAGGTCAAAACACACACAGATCAGCCAGGAACACACTGTGGCTCTGCCCAGCTGCCAGGTCCCACACACGCAGACCCTTTGACATCTGAGAGGAGGTCAAAACACACACAGATCAGCCAGGAACACACTGTGGCTCTGCCCAGCTGCCAGGTCCCACACACGCAGACCCTTTGACATCTGAGAGGAGGTCAAAACACACACAGATCAGCCAGGAACACACTGTGGCTCTGCCCAGCTGCCAGGTCCCACACACGCAGACCCTTTGACATCTGAGAGGAGGTCAAAACACACACAGATCAGCCAGGAACACACTGTGGCTCTGCCCAGCTGCCAGGTCCCACACACGCAGACCCTTTGACATCTGAGAGGAGGTCAAAACACACACAGATCAGCCAGGAACACACTGTGGCTCTGCCCAGCTGCCAGGTCCCACACACGCAGACCCTTTGACATCTGAGAGGAGGTCAAAACACACACAGATCAGCCAGGAACACACTGTGGCTCTGCCCAGCTGCCAGGTCCCACACACTGTGGCTCTGCCCAGCGTCCCCCACACGCCAGACCCTTTGACATCTGAGAGGAGGTCAAAACACACACAGATCAGCCAGGAACACACTGTGGCTCTGCCCAGCTGCCAGGTCAGCCCACTGTGGCTCTGCCCAGGACCCTTTGACATCTGAGAGGAGGTCAAAACACACACAGATCAGCCAGGAAAACACTGTGGCTCTGCCCTGCCACCAGGTCCCACACAAACAGATCAGCCAGGAACACACTGTGGCTCTGCCCTGCCACCAGGTCCCACACAAACAGATCAGCCAGGAACACACTGTGGCTCTGCCCTGCCACCAGGTCCCACACAAACAGATCAGCCAGGAACACACTGTGGCTCTGCCCTGCCACCAGGTCCCACACAAACAGATCAGCCAGGAACACACTGTGGCTCTGCCCTGCCACCAGGTCCCACACAAACAGATCAGCCAGGAACACACTGTGGCTCTGCCCTGCCACCAGGTCCCACACAAACAGATCAGCCAGGAACACACTGTGGCTCTGCCCAGCCGCCAGGTCCCACCAGGTCCCACACAAACAGATCAGCCAGGAAAACACTGTGGCTCTGCCCTGCCACCAGGTCCCACACAAACAGACCCTCTGACTTCTGAGTGTGATTTGCCCCCCACATCCCCCTGTGAGATGTCAGATGTGTGAGGGACCTGCTGGCAGGGCAACAGTATCAGTAGTGGGCCCAGATCTGTTTCTGCTGGGTTGTTTGACAGGCCAAATATAATGATGACAACAACAGTAGGAATTGGCTTTACAGCAGATGACAGATCTGGGACCACTACGCTAGAACTGCAGGCTAGACCACCAGACCAGCAGGCTAGACCACCAGACCAGCAGCCTAGACCACCAGACCAGCAGCCTAGACCACCAGACCAGCAGCCTAGACCACCAGACCAGCAGCCTAGACCTGCAGCCTAGACCACCAGACCAGCAGCCTAGACCAGCAGCCTAGACCACCAGACCAGCAGCCTAGACCACCAGACCAGCAGCCTAGACCACCAGACCAGCAGCCTAGACCACCAGACCAGCAGCCTAGACCACCAGACCAGCAGGCTAGACCAGCAGCCTAGACCACCAGACCAGCAGGCTAGACCACCAGACCAGCAGGCTAGACCTGCAGCCTAGACCACCAGACCAGCAGCCTAGACCACCAGACTAGACCACCAGACCAGCAGGCTAGACCAGCAGCCTAGACCACCAGACCAGCAGGCTAGACCACCAGACCAGCAGGCTAGACCTGCAGCCTAGACCACCAGACCAGCAGGCTAGACCACCAGACCAGCAGGCTAGATCAGCAGCCTAGACCACTAGACCAGCAGCCTAGACCACTAGACCAGCAGCCTAGACCACCAGACCAGCAGCCTAGACCACCAGACCAGCAGCCTAGACCACCAGACCAGCAGCCTAGACCACCAGACCAGCAGCCTAGACCACCAGACCAGCAGGCTAGACCAGCAGCCTAGACCACCAGACCAGCAGGCTAGACCACCAGACCAGCAGCCTAGACCACCAGACCAGCAGGCTAGACCACCAGACCAGCAGCCTAGACCACCAGACCAGCAGGCTAGACCAGCAGCCTAGACCACCAGACCAGCAGCCTAGACCACCAGACCAGCAGGCTAGACCACCAGACCAGCAGCCTAGACCACCAGACCAGCAGGCTAGACCACCAGACCAGCAGGCTAGACCAGCAGCCTAGACCACCAGACCAGCAGCCTAGACCACCAGACCAGCAGCCTAGACCAGCAGCCTAGACCACCAGACCAGCAGCCTAGACCACCAGACCAGCAGCCTAGACCACCAGACCAGCAGGCTAGACCACCAGCCTAGACCACCAGCCTAGACCACCAGACCAGCAGGCTAGACCAGCAGCCTAGACCACCAGACCAGCAGCCTAGACCACCAGACCAGCAGCCTAGACCACCAGACCAGCAGGCTAGACCACCAGACCAGCAGGCTAGACCAGCAAGCTAGACCACCAGACCTGCAGGCTAGACCAGCAGCCTAGACCACCAGACCAGCAGGCTAGACCACCAGACCAGCAGCCTAGACCACCAGACTAGCAGGCTAGACCAGCAGGCTAGACCACCAGACCAGCAGGCTAGACCAGCAGGCTAGACCACCAGACCAGCAGGCTAGACCACCAGACCAGCAGCGCAGTATAACCATGAAGAACTAAAGACAAGCATATGCCCTATATAGTAGGTAAATGTAGGTAGAGTACCTTGGCCTGTTGAGGCATGGTAGTGGGGCCGTTCATGTGTCCCAACTGGCCGGATCTGTTGCTGCCCCACGAAAACACCTGGGGTGATAGAGCCTGGTTATATTACACACCAGTCTCTCCATTTATAGGACGCTACAATATTAGCTACCACCAGTTGGGCTCTACATTTACTCACACCATAACAGCTTCTTAACAGTCTCTCCTCTAAATTCAAAAGGAAGAGGAGGCAATCAAATAAATACAATGCTAAAATGGCCAATGACTTGGCAATGGGATGAGGCGATGGGATGAGGCGATGGGATGAGGCGATGGGATGAGGCGATGGGATGAGGCGATGGGGTGAGGCGATGGGGTGAGGCGATGGGGTGAGGCGATGGGGTGAGGCGATGGGGTGAGGCGATGGGATGAGGCGATGGGATGAGGCGATGGGATGAGGCGATGGGATGAGGCGATGGGGTGAGGCGATGGGGTGAGGCGATGGGGATGAGGCGAGGCGATAGGATGGGATGAGGCGATGGGGTGAGGCGATGGGATGAGGCGATGAGGCGGGTGATGGGGCGATGGGATGAGGCGATGGGGATGGGTGAGGCGATGGGATGAGGCGATGGGATGAGGCGATGGGGTGAGGCGATGGGGGATGAGGCGATGGGATGAGGCTGATGGGGTGGCGGGATGAGGCGGGGATGAGAGCGATAGGGGTGAGGCGGGATGAGGCGATGGGGTGAGGCGATGGGATGAGGCGATGGGATGAGGCGATGGGATGAGATGAGGCGATGGGGTGAGGCGATGGGATGAGGCGATGGGATGAGGCGGGGGATGAGGCGATAGGATGGGCGATGGGATGAGGCGATAGGGGGTGAGGCGAGGATGAGGCGATGGGATGAGGCGATGAGGCGATGGGATGAGCGATGGGATGAGGCGATGGGGTGAGGCGATGGGATGAGGCGATGGGATGAGGCGATGGGATGAGGCGATGGGGTGAGGCGATGGGATGAGGCGATGGGATGAGGCGATGGGATGAGGCGATGGGATGAGGCGATGGGGTGAGGCGATGGGATGAGGCGATGGGATGAGGCGATGGGGTGAGGCGATGGGATGAGGCGATGGGATGAGGCGATGGGATGAGGCGATGGGATGAGGCGATGGGATGAGGCGATGGGATGAGGCGATGGGATGAGGCGATGGGATGAGGCGATGGGATGAGGCGATGGGATGAGGATGAGGCGATGGGGATGAGGCGATGGGATGAGGCGATGGGATGAGGCGATGAGGCGATAGGGTGAGGCGATGAGGGATGAGGCGATGGGATGAGGCGATGGGATGAGGCGATGGGATGAGGCGATGGGGTGAGGCGATGGGATGAGGCGATGGGATGAGGCGATAGGGGTGAGGCGATGGATGAGCGATAGAGGTGAGGCGATGAAGGGGATGAGGCGATGGGATGAGGCGATAGGATGGGATGAGAGGCGATGGGATGAGGCGATGGGATGAGGCGATGGGATGGCGATGCGGCGATGAGATGGGATGAGGCGATGGGATGAGGCGATGGGATGAGGCGATGGGATGAGGCGATGGGATGAGGCGATGGGATGAGGCGATGGGATGAGGCGATGAGGCGATGAGGGGGGATGAGGCGATGGGGTGAGGCGATGGGGATGAGGCGATGGGATGAGGCGATGGGGTGAGGCGATGGGATGGGATGATGGCGATGGGATGAGGCGATGGGATGAGGCGATGGGATGAGGCGATGGGATGAGGCGATGGGATGAGGCGATGGGATGAGGCGATGGGATGAGGCGATGGGATGAGGCGATGGGATGAGGCGATGGGATGAGGCGATGGGGTGAGGGCAATAGGATGGCGATGGGATGAGGCGATGGGATGAGGCGATGGGATGAGGCGATGGGGTGAGGCGATGGGATAAGGCGATGGGATGAGGCGATGGGATGAGGCGATGGGATGAGGCGATGGGATGAGGCGATGGGATGAGGCGATGGGGTGAGGCGATGGGATGAGGCGATAGGGGATGAGGCGATGGGATGAGGCGATGGGGTGAGGCGATGGGGTGAGGCGATAGATGAGGGGGTGAGGCGATAGGATGAGGCGATGGGGTGAGGCGATGGGGATGGCGATGGGATGAGGGATGAGGCGATGGGATGAGGCGATGGGATGAGGCGATGGGATGAGGCGATGGGATGAGGCGATGGGATGAGGCGATGGGGTGAGGCGATGGGGTGAGGCGATGGGGTGAGGCGATGGGATGAGGCGATAGGATGAGGCGATAGGGTGAGGCGATGGGATGAGGCGATGGGATGAGGCGATGGGATGAGGCGATGGGATGAGGCAATGGGATGAGGCGATGGGATGAGGCGATGGGATAAGGCGATAGGAAGGGAAATGTGAGTGTGATGGGGACTGTGTTTTTACCTGACACTGTGCAGAAAGGGCCAGAGAGTGGTGTGTTCCTGCCGCTACCTTCACGACCTCCTCTCCATTCAGGCTCTTGATACACAGCGGCTGGAGCCTGGGTAGCTGGTCTCCGTGGCCCAGCTGTCCCTCCTGCCCCCGGCCCCAGCTCCACACCTCTGTGTTCAGGGAGGGCAGAGACTCCACTACCTCCTCCTTCCTGGGCACATTGGGCCTGGAACGGGCACTCCTCCTGCCGGGGAGCTCAGGGGATGCTGGAAGGAAAAACAAAAAGGCATCAAAATGCTATTTGACATACGAGTGGCTTACTGTAGAATGAGTAATGTAAATGAGTTAGAATTGAGTTATAGAGAGAGGGGATGCTGGAAAACCCAGCATCGGACACACAACATAGTTGATACAGCTATTTCAACACGTTTCTAATCTCAAGGGTCTTTCTGGGTTAAATCAAGGATGAATCACACAATATAATATGAAAGTGCTGTAAACCAGCGCTTAGCAGACAATATGACAGAAACAGAAACTGCAGGAATGCAATTCTAAACATCTAAAAACCAGAAGTATATCAGGGTTGACCATGGGACTGAACACATCCCTCTGCAACTGGATCCTGGACTTCCTGGCGGGCCACACCCAGGCGGTGAGGGTAGGTAACAACACATCCCTCTGCAACTGGATCCTGGACTTCCTGGCGGGCCACACCCAGGCGGTGAGGGTAGGTAACAACACATCCCTCTGCAACTGGATCCTGGACTTCCTGACGGGCCACACCCAGGCGGTGAGGGTAGGTAACAACACATCCCTCTGCAACTGGATCCTGGACTTCCTGGTGGGCCGCACCCAGGCGGTGAGGGTAGGTAACAACACATCCCTCTGCAACTGGATCCTGGACTTCCTGACGGGCCACACCCAGGCGGTGAGGGTAGGTAACAACACATCCGCCACGTTGACCCTGGACACTGGGGTCAATAGTTGCCAGCAGTTGTGAAAAAACTGAAATCACGAACGCCCGCGTTTAACCAAGGCAAGGGGACTGGGAATATGGTTGAACACAAACAGTCCAGTTATGTCGTCCGTAAGGCAATCCAACACGCTGTCAGTACAGAGACAAAGTGGAGATGAAATTCAACGACTCAGACACAAGACGTATGTGGCAGGGTCTACAGACAATCACGGATTACAATGGCAAAACCGGCCACATCGCTGACACCGATGTCTTGCTCCCGGACAAGCTAAACACCTTCTTCACCCGCTTTGAAGATAACACAGTGCCATAGAAGCAGGCTGCTCCCGAGTACCGTGGGTTCTCGTTCACCGTGACCGACGTAAGACATTTAAGCATGTTAACCCTTGCAAGGCTGTCGGCCCAGACGTCAACCCAACGTCCAGCTGGCTGAAGTGTTTACGGACGTATTCAATCCCTCCCTATCCCAGTCTGCTGTCCCCACTTGCTTCAAGATGGCCACCATTGTTCATGTACCCAAGAAAGCGAAGGTAACTTAACTAAATGACTATCACCCAGAAGCACTCACTTCTGTCATCATGAAGTGTTTTGAGAGACTAGTCAAGGATCATATCACCTCTACCTTACCTGACACCCTAGACCAAAGGGGGGCAAAGCACGGCCCGTGGGCCATAACCGGCCCGTCGGGCACTTCAACAAGACATTTTACCCATTTTTATCTCCCCAATTTCATGGTATCAAATTGGTAGTTACAGTCTTGTTCCCTAAACTGCAACTCCCGTACGGACTCAGGAGAGGCAAAGGTTGAGAGCCGTGCGTCCCCCGAAACACGACCCAGTCTCGTGGGTCTCCCAGTCACGGCCAGCTGCGACACAGCCACAGGTCTGTAGTGACGCCTCAAGCACTGTGAGGCAGTGCCTTAGACTGCTGCGCCACTCGGGAAGCCCCCGCAAATTGATTTTAACAAACAATTGGTTGCCCAAAAATGCATCCCTCAGTTGAATTACAAATCCCGACGTGGCCCTCGAGCCACACCTGCCCTATACCCACTTCAGTTTGCAAACCGCCACAATAGTTCCACAGACGATACAATCGCCATCTCACCTGGACAAGAGGAAGAATGCTGTTCATTGACTACAGAACAGCCTTCAACACCATAACCCTCCAAGCTCATCATTAAGCTCGGGAACCTGGGTCAGTACCACGCCCTGTCCAACTGGGTCTTGGACCCCAGGTGGTGAAGGTAGGAAACAACATCTCCACTATGCTGATCCTCAACACATGGGCACCACAAGGGTGCGTGCTCAGCCCCCTCCTGTACTCCCTGTTCACCCATGACTGCGTGGCCACGCAAGCCTCCAACTCAATCGTGAAGTTTGTAGACGACCCAACAGTAGTAGGCCTGATTACCAACAATGACAAGACAACCTGAAGGGAAGAGGTGAGGGCACTCGGAGTGTGGTGTCAGGAAAACAACCTCACTCAACGTCAACACAACAAAGGAGATGATCGTGGACTACAGGAGACAGCAGAGGGAGCACGCCCCTACCCACATTGACGGGATCGCAATGGAGAAAGTGAAAAGCTTCAAATTCCTCGGCGTACACATCACTGACAATCTGAAATGGTCACACAGAGATGCAACAGCTCCTCTTCAACCTCAGGAGGCTGAAGAAATGTGTCTTGGCCCCTAAGACCCTCACAAACTTTTACAGATGCACAATTGAGAGCATCCTGTCAGGCTGGATCACTGCCTGGTACGGCAACTGCACCGGCAGCAACCACAGGGCTCTCTAGACAGTGGTGCAGTCTGCCCAACGGACACCAGAGGGCACACTGCCTGCCCTCCAGGACACCTACAGCACACAATGTCACAGGAAGTCCGAAAAGGTCATCATGGACATCAACAACCAGAGCCAATGCCTGTTCACCCCGCGACCATCCAGAAGGCGAGGTCAGTACAAGTGCATCAAAGCTGGGACCGAGAGACTAAAAAACTGCTTCTACCTCAAGGCCATCAGACTGTTAAATAGACATCACTAGCCGGCCTCCACCCAGTACCCTTCCCTGAACTTAGTCACTGTCACTAGCCAGCTACCACCTGGTGCTCTACCCTGAACTTAGTCACTGTCACTAGTCAGCTACCACCTGGTGCTTTACCCTGAACTTAGTCACTGTCACTAGCCGGCCTCCACCCGGTACCCTACCCTGAACTTAGAGGCTGCTGCCCTATATACATCACTGGTTACTTTAATAATGGATCACCAGTCACTTTAATAACGTTTACATACTGTTTTACTCATTTTATATGCATTTGCTGTATTCTAGTCAATACCATCCTATCCTATTCTATATATACTATTCTACCCTACGTATTCTACAGTTATACTACATATTCTAGACACATACTGTCCATAATGTCTATACATCCCATCACATATATATGTCTGGACACACCTACTCATTCAAGTTTTTTATTTTTATTATTTGTACTGTTTTCTATACTGTAGAATAATAGTGAAGACATCAAAACTATGAAATAACACATATGGAATAATGTAGTGTCCATTGGACTGTGTACATATGTACATACAGTGGGCTCCAAAATTACTGGCACCCCTGACCGGCAATGCACAAACAATACTTTAAAAAAAATATAAACAATATAATTATAGAGAAAATCAAAATACCAACATGTGAGAAATGCTGTGCTTTATTAATGTTTCAATAGAACCCACCAAAATCACGTATTGGTTTAATTTTTAAAAATCAATCTCCGCCAAATCAAGGTTTCCCAATTAAATTGTAAATAACATCTACCAAAATTAAAACAGGAATTACATACCACTTATTTAAGTGTATCTAAGTCTTAGGGAACTATATTGAGCCATTACATCACTTCCTGTTTTCACTAGATTATAAAAATGAGGTCACACCAATGCAATATCCCTTTGTAGTCCAACACCATGAAGAAAACAAAAGAACTGGTTCTCTCCAGACCTGACTGCCCTTGACCAGCACAAAGACATTCTGTGGTGTTCTGCATTAGCATCGAATAGCCCCCGTGATATGCAACTGTTCAGGGAAGTTAGGAACAAATATACACAGGCAGTTAGGAAAGCTAAGGCAAGCTTTTTCAAACAGAAATTTGCATTGTGTTGCACAAACTCCAAAAAGTTCTGTGACACTATAAAGTCCATGGAGAATAAGAGCACCTCCTCCCAGCTGCCCACTGCACTGAAGCTAGGAAACATTTTTACCCCCGATAAATCTGCGATAATTGAGAATTTCAATAAGCATTTTTCTACGGCTGGCCATGCTTTCCACGTGGTTACCCCTACCCCGGTCTACAGCCCTGCACCCCCCACAGCAACTTGCCCAAGCCCCCCCCCCCCATTTCTCCTTCATCCAAATCCAGAAACAATACTGTGCAGCTGTATTCATCATCTTCTCCGCTATGCGAACTGGTTTCCGAGCTGGTCATGAGTGCACCTCAGCCACACTCAAGGTCCTAAAGGATATCATAACCGCCATCGATAAGAGACAATACTGTGCAGCCGTATTCATCGACCTGGCCAAGGCTTTCGACTCTGTCAATCACCACATTCTTATCGACAGACTCGACAGCCTTGGTTTCTCAAATGACTGCCTCGCCTGGTTCACCAACTACTTCTCAGACAGAGTTCAGTGTGTCAAATCAGAGGGCCTGCTGGTCAGACCTCTGGCAGTCTCTATGGGGGTGCCACATTGTTCAATCTCGGGCCGACTCTTTTCTCTGTATACATCAATGATGTCGCTCTTGCTGCTGGTGATTCTCTGATCCACCTCTATGCAGACGACACCATTCTGTATACCTCTGGCCCTTCTTTGGACACTGTGTTAACA
This sequence comes from Oncorhynchus keta, assembly GCF_023373465.1. Lineage (NCBI taxonomy): Eukaryota > Metazoa > Chordata > Actinopteri > Salmoniformes > Salmonidae > Oncorhynchus > Oncorhynchus keta. The sequence continues at coordinate 54,294,230 of NC_068427.1, forward strand.
AACCTCCAGACGAGCTTCAGTGCCATGCAACTCTCCTTCCTTGGCCTCCAACTGCTCTTAAATACAAGTAAAACTAAATGCATGCTCTTCAACCGATCGCTGCCCACACCTGCCTGCCCGACTAACATCACTACTCTGGACGGTTCTGACTTAGAATATGTGGACAACTACAAATAACAAGGTGTCTGATTAGACTGTAAACTCTCCTTCCAGACTCACATCAAACATCTCCAATCCAAAGTTACATCTAGAATCGGCTTCATATTTCTCAACAAAGCATCCTTCACTCATGCTGCCAAACATACCCTCGTAAAACTGACTATCCTACCGATCCTTGACTTCGGTGATGTAATTTACAAAATAGCCTCCAACACTCTACTCAGCAAACTGGATCCAGTCTATCACAGTGCCATCCGTTTTGTCACCAAAGCCCCATATACCACCCACCACTGTGACCTGTACGCTCTCATTGGCTGGCCCTCGCTTCATACTCGTCGCAAAACCCACTGGCTCCAGGTCATCTACAAGTCTCTGCTAGGTAAAGCCCCGCCTTATCTCAGCTCACTGGTCACCATAGCAGCACCCACCCGTAGCACGCGCTCCAGCAGGTATATCTCACTGGTCACCCCCAAAGTCAATTCCTCCTTCGGCCGCCTTTCCTTCCAGTTCTTTGCTGCCAATGACTGGAACGAACTGCAAAAATCTCTGAAGCTGGAGACTCATATTTCCCTCACTAGCTTTAAGCATCAGCTTTAAGAGCAGCTCACAGATCATTGCACCTGTACATAGCCCATCTGTAGATAGCCCATCCAACTACCTCATCCGCATACTATTAATTATTTTGCTCCTTTGCACCCCAGTATCTCTGCTTGCACATTCATCTTCTGCACATCTATCACTCCAGTGTTTAATTGCTACATTGTATTTACTTCGCCACTATGGCCTATTTATTGCCTTTACCTCCCTTATCTCACCTCATTTGCACTTTTTCTATTGTAGTATTGACTGTATGTTTGTTTATTCCATGTGTAACTCTGTGTTGTTGTTTGTGTCGCACTGCTTTGCTTTATCTTGGCCAGGTCACAGTTGTAAATGAGAACTTGTTCTCAACTGGCCTACCTGGTTAAATAAAGGTGAAATATTACAAATTAAAACTGGCAGTTCAAAAGAGACAGATGGTCGTAGACCTTCATAAATCTGGTAACGGCTACAAGAAGATCCACAAACTATTGAATATACCACTGAGCAATTATTGAAAAAAGTCTAAATATATGGAACGGTTGAAAACATCACGGGTAGAGGACAGATAGGGTTATATATAGGATAGGACGGATAGGGTTATATATAGGATAGGATGGATATGGTTATATATAGGATAGGATGGATATGGTTATATATAGGATGGATAGGGTTATATATAGGATAGGATGGATAGGGTTATATATAGGATAGGATTGATAGGGTTATATATAGGATGGATAGGGTTATATATAGGATGGATAGGGTTATATATAGGATGGATAGGGTTATATATAGGATGGATAGGGTTATATATAGGATGGATAGGGTTATATATAGGATGGATATGGTTATATATAGGATAGGATGGATAGGGTTATATATAGGATAGGATGGATAGGGTTATATATAGGATAGGATGGATATGGTTATATATAGGATGGATATGGTTATATATAGGATAGGACGGATAGGGTTATATATAGGATAGGACGGATAGGGTTATATATAGGATAGGACGGATAGGGTTATATATAGGATAGGACGGATAGGGTTATATATAGGATAGGACGGATAGGGTTATATATAGGATAGGACGGATATGGTTATATATAGGATAGGATGGATATGGTTATATATAGGATGGATATGGTTATATATAGGATGGATATGGTTATATATAGGATGGATATGGTTACATATAGGATAGGACGGATAGGGTTACATATAGGATAGGACGGATAGGGTTACATATAGGATAGGACGGATAGGGTTACATATAGGACGGATAGGGTTACATATAGGACGGATAGGGTTACATATAGGACGGATAGGGTTACATATAGGACGGATAGGGTTACATATAGGACGGATAGGGTTACATATAGGACGGATAGGGTTACATATAGGACGGATAGGGTTACATATAGGACGGATAGGGTTACATATAGGACGGATAGGGTTACATATAGGACGGATAGGGTTACATATATAGGACGGATAGGGTTACATATAGGATAGGACGGATAGGAATTTACATATAGAAGACCTGATAGGTACATATAGGATAGGACCTGATAGGTTACATATAGGATAGGACGGATAGGTTACATATAGGATAGGACCGGATAGGGTTACATATAGGATAGGACCGGATAGGTTACATATAGGATAGTGATGATAGGTTACATATAGGATAGGGTTATATATAGGATAGACCTGATAGGTTATATATAGGATAGGATGGATATGGTTATATATAGGATGGATATGTTATATTATATATAGGATGGATAGGGTTATATATATAGATAGGATGGATAGGGTTATATATAGGATAGGATGGATAGGTTATATATAGGATAGGATGGATAGGGTTATATATAGGATAGGACGGATAGGTTATATATAGGATAGGACGGATAGGGTTATATATAGGATAGGACGGATAGGTTATATATAGGATAGGACGGATAGGTTATATATAGGATAGACCTGATAGGGTTATATATAGGACAGGACCGGATAGGTTATATATATAGGATAGACCTGATAGGTTATATATAGGATAGACGGATAGGGTTATATATATAGATAGGACGGATAGGTTATATATATAGGATAGGACTGATAGGTTATATATATAGGATAGACCTGATAGGGTTATATATATAGGATAGACCTGATAGGTTATATATAGATAGGATGGATAGGTTATATATAGGATAGGATGGATATGGTTATATATAGGATGGATATTTATATATAGATAGGACCTGATAGGTTATATATAGGATAGGACCTGATAGGTTATATATAGGATAGGACCTGATAGGTTATATATAGGATAGGACCTGATAGGTTATATATAGGATAGGACGGATAGGTTATATATAGGATAGACCGGATAGGTTATATATAGGATAGGATGGATATGGTTATATATAGGACCGGATATGGTTATATATAGGACCTGATAGGTTATATATAGGACCTGATAGGTTACATATAGGACAGACCGGATAGGTTACATATAGGATAGGACCGGATAGGTTTACATATACAGACCTGATAGGTTACATATAGACCTGATAGTTATACATATAGGACCGGATAGGTATATATAGGTTACATATAGGACCTGATATACATATAGAGACCTGATAGGTTACATATAGACCTGATAGGTTACATATAGGATAGGACGGGATAGGTTACATATAGGACCCGGATAGGTTACATATAGGACCCGATAGGGTTACATATAGGACCGGATAGGGTTACATAGGACCTGATAGGGTTACATATAGAGACCTGATAGGGTTATATATAGGACCTGATAGGGTTACATATATGACCTGATAGGGTTACATATAGGACCGGATAGGGTTACATATAGGACCTGATAGGGTTACATATAGGAGATGATAGGGTTACATATAGGATAGGACGGATAGGTTACATATAGGATAGGACGGATAGGGTTACATATAGGATAGGACGGATAGGGTTACATATAGGATAGGACGGATAGGGTTACATATAGGATAGGACGGATAGGGTTACATATAGGATAGGACGGATAGGGTTACATATAGGATAGGGTTATATATAGGATAGGACGGATAGGGTTATATATAGGATAGGATGGATATGGTTATATATAGGATGGATATGGTTATATATAGGATGGATAGGGTTATATATAGGATGGATAGGGTTATATATAGGATAGGATGGATAGGGTTATATATAGGATAGGATGGATAGGGTTATATATAGGATAGGACGGATTATATATAGATAGGATGGATAGGGTTATATATAGGATAGGATGGATAGGTTATATATAGACCTGATAGGTTATATATAGGACAGGACCTGATAGGGTATATATAGGATAGGACCGGATAGGTTATATATAGATAGAACGGATATATATAGATAGGATGATAGGTTATATAGGATAGGACCTGGATAGGGTTATATAGGATAGGACCTGGATAGGTTTATATATAGACAGACCCGGATAGGTTACATATAGGATAGGACGGATAGGGTTACATATAGGATAGGACGGATAGGGTTACATATAGGATAGGACGGATAGGGTTACATATAGGATAGGACGGATAGGGTTACATATAGGATAGGACGGATAGGGTTACATATAGGATAGGACGGATAGGGTTACATATAGGATAGGACGGATAGGGTTACATATAGGATAGGACGGATAGGGTTACATATAGGATAGGAAGGATAGGGTTATATATAGGATAGGACGGATAGGGTTATATATAGGACGGATAGGGTTATATATAGGATAGACCTGATAGGTTATATATAGGATAGGACCGGATAGGGTACATATAGGATAGACGGATAGGGTTACATATAGGATAGACCTGGATAGGTTATATATAGGATAGGACCTGATAGGGTTATATATAGGACCTGATAGGTTATATATATAGACCTGAGATAGGTTTATATATATAGGATGATAGGTATATATAGACCTGATAGGCTATATATAGGACTGATAGGTTATATATAGAACCCGGATAGGTTATATATAGGACCGGATAGGTATATATATAGGACGGATAGGGTTACATATATATATAGGACCTGATAGGTTATATACATATAGGATGATAGGCTATATATAGGACTGATTATATATAGGACCTAGGGATAGGTTATATATATAGAAGATAGGTTTATATATAGATGGATAGGGTTATATATAGGATGAATAGGGATATATATAGATAGACCTGATAGGTTATATATAGGATAGAGGATAGAATTTATATATAGGATAGGACGGATAGGGTTATATATAGATAGGACCTGATAGGGTTATATATAGGATAGGTTATATATATACAGGATAGGACCTGATAGGTTATATATAGGATAGACCTGATAGGATTATATATAGGATAGGACTGATAGGGTTATATATAGGATACAGACCTGATAGGGTTATATAGGATAGAATAGGGATAGGTTTATATAGATAGGATGATAGGTTACATATAGGAGAGGACCGGATAGGTTATATATAGGATAGGACGGATAGGTTACATATAGGATAGGACCGGATAGGGTTACATATAGATGAGGACGGATAGGAATTTATATATAGATAGGACCGCAGATAGGTTATATATAGAATAGGACGGATAGGTTATATATAGGATAGGATGGATAGGGTTATATATAGGACCTGATAGGTTATATATAGGACCTGGATAGGTTATATATATATAGGATGGATAGGTTATATATAGGACCTGATAGGTTATATATAGGATAGGATGGATAGGGTTATATATAGGATAGGATGGATAGGGTTATATATAGGATGATAGGGTTATATATAGGATAGACGGATAGGGTTATATATAGGATAGGAAGGATAGGGTTATATATAGGATGGATAGGGTTATATATAGGATGGATAGGGTTATATATAGGATGGATAGGGTTATATATAGGATGGATAGGGTTATATATAGGATGGATAGGGTTATATATAGGATGGATAGGGTTATATATAGGATGGATAGGGTTATATATAGGATAGGACGGATAGGGTTATATATAGGATGGATAGGGTTATATATAGGATGGATAGGGTTATATATAGGACGGATAGGGTTATATATAGGATAGGACGGATAGGGTTATATATAGGATAGGACGGATAGGGTTATATATAGGATAGGACGGATAGGGTTATATATAGGATAGGGTTATATATAGGATAGGACGGATAGGGTTATATATAGGATAGGGTTATATATAGGATAGGACGGATAGGGTTATATATAGGATAGGACGGATAGGATTATATATAGGATAGGACGGATAGGGTTATATATAGGATAGGACGGATAGGGTTACATATAGGATAGGACGGATAGGGTTACATATAGGATAGGACGGATAGGGTTACATATAGGATAGGACGGATAGGGTTACATATAGGATAGGACGGATAGGGTTACATATAGGATAGGACGGATAGGGTTACATATAGGATAGGACGGATAGGGTTATATATAGGATAGGACGGATAGGGTTATATATAGGATAGGACGGATAGGGTTATATATAGGATAGGATGGATAGGGTTATATATAGGACGGATAGGGTTATATATAGGACGGATAGGGTTATATATAGGACGGATAGGGTTATATATAGGACGGATAGGGTTATATATAGGATAGGATGGATAGGGTTATATATAGGATAGGATGGATAGGGTTATATATAGGACGGATAGGGTTATATATAGGATAGGACGGATAGGGTTACATATAGGATAGGACGGATAGGGTTACATATAGGATAGGATGGATAGGGTTATATATAGGATGGATAGGGTTATATATAGGATGGATAGGGTTATATATAGGATGGATAGGGTTATATATAGGATGGATAGGGTTATATATAGGATGGATAGGGTTATATATAGGATAGGACGGATAGGGTTATATATAGGATAGGACGGATAGGGTTACATATAGGATAGGACGGATAGGGTTACATATAGGATAGGACGGATAGGGTTACATATAGGATAGGACGGATAGGGTTACATATAGGATAGGACGGATAGAATTTACATATAGAGATAGGATGGATAGGTTACATATAGGATAGGACGGATAGGTTACATATAGGATAGACCGGATAGGTTATATATAGGATAGGACGGATAGGGTTATATATAGGACCGGATAGGTTATATATAGGACCTGATAGGGTTATATATAGGACCGGATAGGTTATATATAGGACGGATAGGGTTATATATAGGACGGATAGGTTATATATAGATAGGACCTGATAGGGTTATATATAGATAGTTATATATAGGACTGATAGGTTATATATAGGATAGGACCTGATAGGTTATATATAGGATAGATGGATAGGTTATATATAGACCTGATAGGTTATATATAGGATGGATAGGTTATATATAGGATGATAGGTTATATATAGGACCTAGGATAGGTTATATATAGGATAGATGATAGGTTATATATAGGATAGGACCTGATAGGTTATATATAGAGATAGGACCTGGATAGGGTTATATATAGGATAGGACCGGATAGGGATTATATATAGATAGAGATGGATAGGTATATATAGGATAGGACCTGATAGGGTTATATATAGGATAGACCGGATAGGTTATATATAGGATAGACCTGATAGGTTTATATATAGAGATAGGATGGATAGGGTTACATATAGGATAGGATGGATAGGGTTATATATAGATAGGACCCGGATAGGGTTATATATAGGATAGGTTATATATAGGATAGGACGGATAGGGTTATATATAGGATAGACGGATAGGGTTATATATAGGATAGGACCGGATGGGGTTATATATAGGATAGACCTGATAGGTTATATATAGATAGGACCGGATGGGGTTATATATAGGATAGACCTGATGGGTTATATATAGAGATAGATGGATAGGGGTTATATATAGGATAGACCGGATGGGGTTATATATAGATAGGACCGGATGGGGTTACATATAGGATAGACGGATAGGGTTACATATAGGATAGGACGGATAGGTTACATATAGGATAGGACCGGATAGGTTACATATAGGATAGGATGGATAGGGTTACATATAGGATAGACCGGATAGGGTTACATATAGGATAGGATGGATAGGGTTACATATAGGATAGATGATAGGTTATATATAGGAGATGATAGGTTATATATAGGACGGATAGGTTATATATAGGACCTGATAGGTTATATATAGACGGATAGGAATTTATATATAGGACGGATAGGTTATATATAGGACCTGATAGGGTTATATATAGGACCTGATAGGTATATATAGGACCTGATAGGTTATATAGGACTGATAGGTTATATATAGGACGGATAGGGTATAGATATATTATATATAGGACCGGATAGGTTATATATATATAGGATAGGATGGATAGGTTATATATAGGATGGATAGGTTATATATAGGATGGATAGGATATATATAGGATGGATAGATAGGTTATATATAGGATGGATAGGGTTATATATAGGATGGATAGGGTTATATATAGGATGGATAGGGTTATATATAGGATGGATAGGGAATAGGATATATAGGATGGACCTGATAGGGATAGGGTTATATATAGATGAGATAGGGTATATATATAGGATGGATATGGGGTTATATATAGGATGGATAGGGTTATATATAGGATGGATAGGGTTATATATAGGATGGATAGGGTTATATATAGGATAGGATGGATAGGTTATATATATAGGATAGGTTATATATAGGATGGATAGGTATATATAGGATGGATAGTTATATATATAGGACGGATAGGTTATATATAGGACGGATAGGTTATATATAGGACCGGATAGGGTTATATATATAGGACGGATAGGGTTATATATAGGATAGGACTGATAGGTTATATATAGGATAGACGGATAGGTATATATATAGGATAGACCGGATAGGTTATATATAGGATAGACCTGATAGGTTATATATAGGATAGGACCGGATAGGGTTATATATAGGATAGGACGGATAGGTTATATATAGGATAGGACGGATAGGTTATATATAGGATATAGGACCTGATAGGGTTATATATAGATAGGACCTGATAGGTTATATATAGGATAGGACGGATAGGTTATATATAGATAGAGATGATAGGGTTATATATAGGATAGGACGGATAGGTTATATATAGGATAGATAGTTATATATAGGATGGATAGGTTATATATAGATAGGATGGATAGGTTATATATAGGATAGGATGGATAGGGTTATATATAGGATAGGATGGATAGGGTTATATATAGGACGGATAGGTTATATATAGGACCGGATAGGTTATATATAGGATAGGACTGATAGGGTTATATATAGGATAGGATGGATAGGGTTATATATAGGATAGGATGAATAGGTTATATAGATAGGATGGATAGGGTTATATATAGACGGATAGGGTTATATATAGGATAGATGGATAGGTTATATATAGGATAGGATGGATAGGTTATATATAGATAGACCTGATAGGGTTATATATAGGACGGATAGGTTATATATATAGGACCTGATAGGTTATATATAGGACCGGATAGGTTATATATAGGATAGGATGGATAGGTTATATATAGGATAGGATGGATAGGTTATATATAGGATAGGATGGATAGGGTTATATATAGGATGGATAGGGTTATATATAGATAGGATGGATAGGGTTATATATAGGATAGGATGGATAGGTTATATATAGGATAGGATGGATAGGGTTATATATAGGATAGGATGGATAGGTTATATATAGGATAGGACGGATAGGTTATATATAGGATGAGATGGATAGGTTATATATAGGATGGATATAGGTTATATATAGGACCGGATAGGTTATATATAGGATAGACCTGATAGGTTATATATAGGATAGGACGGATAGGGTTATATATAGGATAGGATGGATAGGGTTACATATAGGATAGGATGGATAGGGTTATATATAGGATGGATAGGGTTATATATAGGATGGATAGGTTATATATAGGATAGGATGATAGGGTTATATATAGATAGGATGGATAGGGTTATATATAGGATAGGACCGGATAGGGTTATATATAGGATAGGATGGATAGGTTACATATAGGACCCAGATAGGGTTATATATAGGACGGATAGGTTATATATAGGATAGGACCGGATAGGGTATATATAGGATAGGACGGATAGGTTATATATAGGACGGATAGGGTATATATAGGATAGGACGGATAGGGTTATATATAGGACGGATAGGGTTATATATAGGACGGATAGGGTTATATATAGGATAGGATGGATAGGGTTATATATAGGATAGGATGGATAGGGTTATATATAGGATGGATAGGGTTATATATAGGATAGGATGGATAGGGTTATATATAGGATAGGATGGATAGGGTTATATATAGGATAGGATGGATAGGGTTATATATAGGATAGGATGGATAGGGTTATATATAGGACGGATAGGGTTATATATAGGATAGGACGGATAGGGTTATATATAGGATAGGATGGATAGGGTTATATATAGGACGGATAGGGTTATATATAGGATAGGACGGATAGGGTTATATATAGGATAGGACGGATAGGGTTATATATAGGATAGGATGGATAGGGTTACATATAGGATAGGATGGATAGGGTTATATATAGGATGGATAGGGTTATATATAGGATGGATAGGGTTATATATAGGATAGGATGGATAGGGTTATATATAGGATAGGACGGATAGGGTTATATATAGGATAGGACGGATAGGGTTATATATAGGATAGGACGGATAGGGTTACATATAGGATAGGATGGATAGGGTTATATATAGGATGGATAGGGTTATATATAGGATAGGACGGATAGGGTTATATATAGGATAGGACGGATAGGGTTATATATAGGACGGATAGGGTTATATATAGGACGGATAGGGTTATATATAGGACGGATAGGGTTATATATATAGGATAGGATGGATAGGGTTATATATAGGATGGATAGGGTTATATATAGGATGGATAGGGTTATATATAGGATAGGATGGATAGGGTTATATATAGGATAGGATGGATAGGGTTATATATAGGATAGGATGGATAGGGTTATATATAGGATAGGATGGATAGGGTTATATATAGGACGGATAGGGTTATATATAGGATAGGACGGATAGGGTTATATATAGGATGGATAGGGTTATATATAGGATGGATAGGGTTATATATAGGATGGATAGGGTTATATATAGGATAGGATGGATAGGGTTATATATAGGATAGGATGGATAGGGTTATATATAGGATAGGATGGATAGGGTTATATATAGGATAGGATGGATAGGGTTATATATAGGATAGGATGGATAGGGTTATATATAGGATAGGATGGATAGGGTTATATATAGGATAGGATGGATAGGGTTATATATAGGATAGGATGGATAGGGTTATATATAGGATAGGATGGATAGGGTTATATATAGGATAGGATGGATAGGGTTATATATAGGATAGGATGGATAGGGTTATATATAGGATAGGATGGATAGGGTTATATATAGGATAGGATGGATAGGGTTATATATAGGATAGGATGGATAGGGTTATATATAGGATAGGATGGATAGGGTTATATATAGGATGGATAGGATGGATAGAGATGGGGTTACATATAGGATAGGACGGATAGGGTTACATATAGGATAGGATGGATAGGGTTACATATAGGATAGGATGGATAGGGTTACATATAGGATAGGATGGATAGGGTTACATATAGGATAGGATGGATAGGGTTACATATAGGATAGGATGGATAGGGTTACATATAGGATAGGATGGATAGGGTTACATATAGGATAGGATGGATAGGGTTACATATAGGATAGGATGGATAGGGTTACATATAGGATAGGATGGATAGGGTTACATATAGGATAGGATGGATAGGGTTACATATAGGATAGGATGGATAGGGTTACATATAGGATAGGATGGATAGGGTTACATATAGGATAGGATGGATAGGGTTACATATAGGATAGGATGGATAGGGTTACATATAGGATAGGATGGATAGGGTTACATATAGGATAGGATGGATAGGGTTACATATAGGATAGGATGGATAGGGTTACATATAGGATAGGATGGATAGGGTTACATATAGGATAGGATGGATAGGGTTACATATAGGATAGGATGGATAGGGTTACATATAGGATAGGACGGATAGGGTTACATATAGGATAGGATGGATATAGGGTTACATATAGGATAGGACGGATAGGGTTACATATAGGATAGGATGGATAGGGTTACATATAGGATAGGATGGATAGGGTTACATATAGGATAGGATGGATAGGGTTACATATAGGATAGGATGGATAGGGTTACATATAGGATAGGATGGATAGGGTTACATATAGGATAGGATGGATAGGGTTACATATAGGATAGGATGGATAGGGTTACATATAGGATAGGATGGATAGGGTTACATATAGGATAGGATGGATAGGGTTACATATAGGATAGGATGGATAGGGTTACATATAGGATAGGATGGATAGGGTTACATATAGGATAGGATGGATAGGGTTACATATAGGATAGGATGGATAGGGTTACATATAGGATAGGATGGATAGGGTTACATATAGGATAGGATGGATAGGGTTACATATAGGATAGGATGGATAGGGTTACATATAGGATAGGATGGATAGGGTTACATATAGGATAGGATGGATAGGGTTACATATAGGATAGGATGGATAGGGTTACATATAGGATAGGATGGATAGGGTTACATATAGGATAGGATGGATAGGGTTACATATAGGATAGGATGGATAGGGTTATATATAGGATAGGATGGATAGGGTTATATATAGGATAGGATGGATAGGGTTATATATAGGATAGGATGGATAGGGTTATATATAGGATAGGATGGATAGGGTTATATATAGGATAGGATGGATAGGGTTATATATAGGATAGGATGGATAGGGTTATATATAGGATAGGACGGATAGGGTTATATATAGGATAGGATGGATAGGGTTACATATAGGATAGGACGGATAGGGTTATATATAGGATAGGACGGATAGGGTTATATATAGGATAGGACGGATAGGGTTATATATAGGATAGGACGGATAGGGTTATATATAGGATAGGACGGATAGGGTTATATATAGGATAGGACGGATAGGGTTATATATAGGATAGGATGGATAGGGTTATATATAGGATAGGATGGATAGGGTTATATATAGGATTGGATAGGGTTATATATAGGATAGGATGGGATAGGGTTATATATAGGATAGGATGGATAGGGTTATATATAGGATAGGATGGATAGGGTTATATATAGGATAGGATGGATAGGGTTATATATAGGATAGGATGGATAGGGTTATATATAGGGTGGATAGGGTTATATATAGGGTGGATAGGGTTATATATAGGATGGATAGGGTTATATATAGGATAGGATGGATAGGGTTATATATAGGATAGGACGGATAGGGTTATATATAGGATAGGATGGATAGGGTTATATATAGGATAGGATGGATAGGGTTATATATAGGATAGGACGGATAGGGTTATATATAGGATAGGATGGATAGGGTTATATATAGGATAGGGTTATATATAGGATAGGATGGATAGGGTTACATATGGGATAGGATGGTGAGAGAAGCAACAAAATCCCCAAGAATCACTGTGAGAAAATTGCAGGCCTTGGTGGCATCTTGGGGTCACCAGGTTTCAAACCACACCTACCATGAGAGAGGAGAGGAGGTGGTGACCACACCTACCATGAGAGAGGAGAGGTGGTGACCACACCTACCATGAGAGAGGAGAGGAGGCGGTGACCACACCTACCATGAGAGAGGAGAGGAGGCAGTGACCACACCTACCATGAGAGAGGAGAGGAGGCGGTGACCACACCTACCATGAGAGAGGAGAGGAGGCGGTGACCACACCTACCATGAGAGAGGAGAGGAGGTGGTGACCACACCTACCATGAGAGAGGAGAGGAGGTCGGTGACCACACCTACCCTGAGAGAGGAGAGGAGGCGGTGACCACACCTACCATGAGAGAGGAGAGGAGGCGGTGACCACACCTACCATGAGAGAGGAGAGGAGGCGGTGACCACACCTACCATGAGAGAGGAGAGGAGGCAGTGAGTGCCGTCTACTCCCCTCGACGACCTCCTCCAGCAGGATATCAGTCAGACTGGAGCATTTCTTCCCTTGCAAGGAGTCCTCCTCCATACAGAGACGCACTTCCTGGTTGGTCTTCCTGTATGCCATGACAGGCCCAGACAGAGCCTCGCACAGCCCTGCGACTGGGATACACCCTTCACTCTTAGATGAGTCACAGAGGCTGCTGGTGGAGCCGACGCCTGAAGGGGTGTTTACCTCGAAGGGTGAGGCTGCACGGCCCGTTAAAGCTAAGGTATGTTCCATAACTAAGGCACCCGGGTAGTTCTCGAGTAGTGAACATGATAGGCTGGATGCCATGGTGGTGTCGTCTGTAGATTGTGGTAGAAGATATGGTGTGAAGGTAGAAGGTTGGTCTTGATCAGGTAGGTCGCCGTTTTGGCACTGTCCTGGGACATGACTTACCAGGGTGAGTAGATCTCCTGAGCTATGACTGGCTAAGGTGAGTGAATCCTCTGCTGTTTCATTGGCTAAGGTGAGTGAATCCCCTGTTGTCTGATTGGCTAAGGTGAGTGAATCCTCTGCTGTCTGATTGGCTAAGGTGAGTGAATCCTCTGCTGTTTCATTGGCTAAGGTGAGTGAATCCCCTGTTGTCTGATTGGCTAAGGTGAGTGAATCCTCTGCTGTCCGATTGGCTAAGGTGAGTGAATCCCCTGTTGTCCGATTGGCTAAGGTGATTGGATTCCCTGTGTTGTTATTGTCATTCTGTTCAGACAGGATGTGATCAGACGTTCTCTTGAGGTATTCCTTCAGCTCCTTCTCATCGGATGAGGATGAGGTGTTCCTCCTCGCCTGTGTTCGAGCCGCGTTACTGTCTGTCTCTGTCAGAGTCCCAGGGCCTTGTCTTTGAAGGTCAGAGGTACCAGTATCCTCTTGGTTCGTTTGTTCTTTGGAGCCAGACTCTCTGAGAGAACTGTCAGTGTCACCAGGCAATAGGTATTCTGGGCCTATAATGGGGTCTGGGTCTTGGGCTAGGTCTGGGTCAAGGCCCAGATCAAGGCTGACTGTCTGAGAGAGCGGGCAGGCTGAGGCTCTGTGTCTCTGGGCTAGAGAGGCCTGTCTGGATCTCAAGCAGCTCCCTGGTTTGCTATCAGCCAACTCAATCCCTAGGGGGCAATAGTGGCTGTCGCTGATGATGACAGGGTCCTCTTTATCCACCATAGAGAAGAGCAGCTGGTTGCACTGGGAACACTTTTCAGTAGCTGTCGGCCGGGGGAACTGAGAGTCTTGTGCAGGGAAGCGTCGCACCAGGGCCAGGCTGTGGTATCCTCCACACGCCACCTGGACCACAACGGAAACAAGTCAGTCGGACTTCATTATATTGGCTTTTAAATGACTGAGGTGTATTGTTGAAACGACAGATGTATTGTTGAACTGACTGAGATGTATTGTTGAACTGACTGAGGTGTATTGTTGAACTGACTGAGGTGTATTGTTGAACTGACTGAGATGTATTGTTGAAACGACAGATGTATTGTTGAACTGACTGAGGTGTATTGTTGAACTGACTGAGATGTATTGTTGAACTGACTGAGGTGTATTGTTGAACTGACTGCGATGTATTGTTGAAACGACAGATGTACTGTTGAACTGACTGAGATGTACTGTTGAACTGACTGAGATGTATTGTTGAACTGACGGAGATGTATTGTTGAAACGACAGATGTATTGTTGAACTGACAGATGTATTGTTGAAACGACGGAGGTGTACTGTTGAAACGACTGAGATGTATTGTTGAACTGACTGAGGTGTATTGTTGAACTGACTGAGGTGTATTGTTGAACTGACTGAGGTGTATTGTTGAACTGACGGAGATGTATTGTTGAACTGACTGAGGTAACTCTAGATGTATTGTTGAACTGACTGAGGTGTATTGTTGAACTGACTGAGATGTATTGTTGAACTGACAGATGTATTGTTGAACTGACAGATGTATTGTTGAACTGACAGATGTATTGTTGAACTGACAGATGTATTGTTGAACTGACAGATGTATTGTTGAACTGACAGATGTATTGTTGAACTGACAGATGTATTGTTGAACTGACAGATGTATTGTTGAACTGACTGAGGTGTATTGTTGAACTGACTGAGATGTATTGTTGAACTGACTGAGATGTATTGTTGAACTGACAGATGTATTGTTGAACTGACGGAGATGTATTGTTGAACTGACTGAGGTAACTCTAGATGTATTGTTGAACTGACTGAGGTGTATTGTTGAACTGACGGAGATGTATTGTTGAACTGACTGAGGTAACTCTAGATGTATTGTTGAACTGACTGAGGTGTATTGTTGAACTGACAGATGTATTGTTGAACTGACAGATGTATTGTTGAACTGACAGATGTATTGTTGAACTGACAGATGTATTGTTGAACTGACAGATGTATTGTTGAACTGACAGATGTATTGTTGAACTGACTGAGGTGTATTGTTGAACTGACTGAGATGTATTGTTGAACTGACTGATGTATTGTTGAACTGACAGATGTATTGTTGAACTGACTGAGATGTATTGTTGAACTGACTGAGATGTATTGTTGAACTGACTGAGATGTATTGTTGAACTGACTGAGATGTATTGTTGAACTGACTGAGATGTATTGTTGAACTGACAGATGTATTGTTGAACTGACAGATGTATTGTTGAACTGACAGATGTATTGTTGAACTGACTGAGGTGTATTGTTGAACTGACTGAGGTGTATTGTTGAACTGACTGAGGTGTATTGTTGAACTGACTGAGATGTATTGTTGAACTGACAGATGTATTGTTGAACTGACTGAGATGTATTGTTGAACTGACTGAGATGTATTGTTGAACTGACTGAGATGTATTGTTGAACTGACTGAGATGTATTGTTGAACTGACAGATGTATTGTTGAACTGACAGATGTATTGTTGAACTGACAGAGATGTATTGTTGAACTGACAGATGTATTGTTGAACTGACTGAGATGTATTGTTGAACTGACAGATGTATTGTTGAACTGACAGATGTATTGTTGAACTGACAGATGTATTGTTGAACTGACAGATGTATTGTTGAACTGACAGATGTATTGTTGAACTGACTGAGATGTATTGTTGAACTGACAGATGTATTGTTGAACTGACAGATGTATTGTTGAACTGACTGAGATGTATTGTTGAACTGACTGAGATGTATTGTTGAAACGACAGGTGTATTGTTGAAACGACAGGTGTATTGTTGAAACGACAGATGTATTGTTGAAACGACAGATGTATTGTTGAAACGACAGATGTATTGTTGAACTGACTGAGATGTATTGTTGAACTGACAGAGATGTATTGTTGAAATGACAGGTGTATTGTTGAAACGACAGATGTATTGTTGAACTGACTGAGGTGTATTGTTGAAACGACAGATGTATTGTTGAACTGACTGAGATGTATTGTTGAACTGACAGAGATGTATTGTTGAAACGACAGGTGTATTGTTGAAACGACAGATGTATTGTTGAACTGACGGAGGTGTATTGTTGAAACGACAGGTGTATTGTTGAAACGACAGGTGTATTGTTGAAACGACAGATGTATTGTTGAACTGACGGAGGTGTACTGTTGAAACGACTGAGATGTATTGTTGAACTGACTGAGATGTATTGTTGAACTGACAGAGATGTATTGTTGAACTGACGGAGATGTATTGTTGAAACGACAGGTGTATTGTTGAAACGACAGGTGTATTGTTGAAACGACAGGTGTATTGTTGAAACGACAGATGTATTGTTGAAACGACAGATGTATTGTTGAAACGACTGAGATGTATTGTTGAAACGACAGGTGTATTGTTGAAACGACAGGTGTATTGTTGAAACGACAGGTGTATTGTTGAAACGACAGGTGTATTGTTGAAACGACAGATGTATTGTTGAACTGACGGAGGTGTATTGTTGAACTGACAGATGTATTGTTGAACTGACAGATGTATTGTTGAAATGACAGATGTATTGTTGAACTGACAGATGTACTGTTGAACTGACTGAGATGTATTGTTGAACTGACAGAGATGTACTGTTGAACTGACAGAGATGTACTGTTGAACTGACTGAGATGTATTGTTGAACTGACTGAGATGTATTGTTGAACTGACAGAGATGTATTGTTGAACTGACAGAGATGTATTGTTGAACTGACGGAGATGTATTGTTGAAACGACAGGTGTATTGTTGAAACGACAGGTGTATTGTTGAAACGACAGGTGTATTGTTGAAACGACAGATGTATTGTTGAACTGACTGAGGTGTATTGTTGAAACGACTGAGATGTATTGTTGAACTGACAGAGATGTATTGTTGAACTGACAGAGATGTATTGTTGAACTGACGG
This sequence comes from Oncorhynchus keta, assembly GCF_023373465.1. NCBI lineage: Eukaryota > Metazoa > Chordata > Actinopteri > Salmoniformes > Salmonidae > Oncorhynchus > Oncorhynchus keta. The sequence goes on from NC_068427.1 coordinate 54,312,728, forward strand.
AGATGTATTGTTGAAACGACAGGTGTATTGTTGAAACGACAGGTGTATTGTTGAAACGACAGGTGTATTGTTGAAACGACAGGTGTATTGTTGAACTGACGGAGATGTATTGTTGAACTGACAGAGATGTATTGTTGAACTGACGGAGATGTATTGTTGAAACGACAGGTGTATTGTTGAAACGACAGGTGTATTGTTGAAACGACAGATGTATTGTTGAACTGACGGAGGTGTATTGTTGAAACGACTGAGATGTATTGTTGAACTGACAGATGTATTGTTGAACTGACAGAGATGTATTGTTGAACTGACAGAGATGTATTGTTGAACTGACAGAGATGTATTGTTGAACTGACGGAGGTGTATTGTTGAAACGACTGAGATGTATTGTTGAACTGACAGAGATGTATTGTTGAAACGACAGAGATGTATTGTTGAAACGACAGAGATGTATTGTTGAAACGACAGAGATGTATTGTTGAAACGACAGGTGTATTGTTGAAACGACAGATGTATTGTTGAAACGACAGATGTATTGTTGAACTGACAGATGTATTGTTGAACTGACAGATGTATTGTTGAAACGACAGATGTATTGTTGAACTGACTGAGATGTATTGTTGAACTGACGGAGATGTATTGTTGAACTGACGGAGATGTATTGTTGAACTGACGGAGATGTATTGTTGAACTGACAGAGGTAACTCTAGATGTATTGTTGAAACGACAGGTGTATTGTTGAACTGACAGATGTATTGTTGAACTGACGGAGATGTATTGTTGAAATGACAGATGTATTGTTGAACTGACTGAGATGTATTGTTGAAATGACAGATGTACTGTTGAACTGACTGAGATGTATTGTTGAAACGACAGATGTATTGTTGAACTGACGGAGATGTATTGTTGAAACGACAGGTGTATTGTTGAAACGACAGATGTATTGTTGAAACGACAGATGTATTGTTGAACTGACAGATGTATTGTTGAACTGACAGATGTATTGTTGAAACGACAGATGTATTGTTGAACTGACTGAGATGTATTGTTGAACTGACGGAGATGTATTGTTGAACTGACGGAGATGTATTGTTGAACTGACGGAGATGTATTGTTGAACTGACAGAGGTAACTCTAGATGTATTGTTGAAACGACAGGTGTATTGTTGAACTGACAGATGTATTGTTGAACTGACGGAGATGTATTGTTGAAATGACAGATGTATTGTTGAACTGACTGAGATGTATTGTTGAACTGACGGAGGTGTATTGTTGAAACGACAGGTGTATTGTTGAAACGACAGGTGTATTGTTGAAACGACAGATGTATTGTTGAACTGACGGAGGTGTACTGTTGAAACGACTGAGATGTATTGTTGAACTGACTGAGATGTATTGTTGAACTGACAGAGATGTATTGTTGAACTGACGGAGATGTATTGTTGAAACGACAGGTGTATTGTTGAAACGACAGGTGTATTGTTGAAACGACAGGTGTATTGTTGAAACGACAGATGTATTGTTGAAACGACAGATGTATTGTTGAAACGACTGAGATGTATTGTTGAAAAGACAGGTGTATTGTTGAAACGACAGGTGTATTGTTGAAACGACAGATGTATTGTTGAAACGACAGATGTATTGTTGAAACGACTGAGATGTATTGTTGAAAAGACAGGTGTATTGTTGAAACGACAGGTGTATTGTTGAACTGACAGAGATGTACTGTTGAACTGACTGAGATGTATTGTTGAACTGACAGAGATGTATTGTTGAACTGACAGAGATGTATTGTTGAAACGACAGGTGTATTGTTGAAACGACAGGTGTATTGTTGAAACGACAGGTGTATTGTTGAAACGACAGGTGTATTGTTGAAACGACAGGTGTATTGTTGAAACGACAGGTGTATTGTTGAAACGACAGATGTATTGTTGAACTGACTGAGGTGTATTGTTGAAACGACTGAGATGTATTGTTGAACTGACAGAGATGTATTGTTGAACTGACAGAGATGTATTGTTGAACTGACGGAGATGTATTGTTGAAACGACAGGTGTATTGTTGAAACGACAGGTGTATTGTTGAAACGACAGGTGTATTGTTGAACTGACGGAGATGTATTGTTGAACTGACAGAGATGTATTGTTGAACTGACAGAGATGTATTGTTGAACTGACGGAGATGTATTGTTGAAACGACAGGTGTATTGTTGAAACGACAGGTGTATTGTTGAAACGACAGATGTATTGTTGAACTGACGGAGGTGTATTGTTGAAACGACTGAGATGTATTGTTGAACTGACAGAGATGTATTGTTGAACTGACAGAGATGTATTGTTGAACTGACAGAGATGTATTGTTGAACTGACAGAGATGTATTGTTGAACTGACAGAGATGTATTGTTGAACTGACGGAGGTGTATTGTTGAAACGACAGAGATGTATTGTTGAACTGACAGAGATGTATTGTTGAACTGACAGAGATGTATTGTTGAAACGACAGAGATGTATTGTTGAAACGACAGAGATGTATTGTTGAAACGACAGAGATGTATTGTTGAAACGACAGGTGTATTGTTGAAACGACAGATGTATTGTTGAAACGACAGATGTATTGTTGAACTGACAGATGTATTGTTGAACTGACAGATGTATTGTTGAAACGACAGATGTATTGTTGAACTGACTGAGATGTATTGTTGAACTGACGGAGATGTATTGTTGAACTGACGGAGATGTATTGTTGAACTGACGGAGATGTATTGTTGAACTGACAGAGGTAACTCTAGATGTATTGTTGAAACGACAGGTGTATTGTTGAACTGACAGATGTATTGTTGAACTGACGGAGATGTATTGTTGAAATGACAGATGTATTGTTGAACTGACTGAGATGTATTGTTGAAATGACAGATGTACTGTTGAACTGACTGAGATGTATTGTTGAAACGACAGATGTATTGTTGAACTGACGGAGATGTATTGTTGAAATGACAGATGTACTGTTGAACTGACTGAGATGTATTGTTGAAACGACAGATGTATTGTTGAACTGACGGAGATGTATTGTTGAAATGACAGATGTACTGTTGAACTGACTGAGATGTATTGTTGAAACGACAGATGTATTGTTGAACTGACAGATGTATTGTTGAACTGACAGATGTATTGTTGAACTGACAGATGTATTGTTGAACTGACAGATGTATTGTTGAACTGACTGAGATGTATTGTTGAACTGACAGATGTATTGTTGAACTGACTGAGATGTATTGTTGAACTGACAGATGTATTGTTGAACTGACAGATGTATTGTTGAACTGACAGGTGTATTGTTGAAATGACAATTTGTAAGTCGCTCTGGATAAGAGCGTCTGCTAAATGACTTAAATGTAAATGTATTGTTGAATGACAGATGTATTGTTGAACTGACTGAGATGTATTGTTGACAGATGTATTGTTGAACTGACTGAGATGTATTGTTGAACTGACTGAGATGTATTGTTGAACTGACAGATGTATTGTTGAACTGACTAGATGTATTGTTGAACTGACTAGATGTATTGTTGAACTGACTGATGTATTGTAACTCTAGATGTATTGTTGAACTGACTGATGGTAACTCTAGATGTATTGTTGAACTGACTGTATTGTTGAACTCTAGATGTATTGTTGAACTGACTGAGGTAACTCTAGATGACTTAAATGTAAATGTATGTATTGAACTGACTGATGTATTGTTAACTCTAGATGTATTGTTGAACTGACTGACTGAGGTAACTCTAGATGTATTGTTGAACTGACTGAGATGTAACTCTAGATGTATTGTTGAACTGACTCTGAGATGTATTGTTGAACTGACTGAGGTAACTCTAGATGTATTGTTGAACTGACTGAGGTAACTCTAGATGTATTGTTGAACTGACTGAGGTAACTCTAGATGTATTGTTGAACTGACTGAGGTAACTCTAGATGTATTGTTGAACTGACTGAGGTAACTCTAGATGTATTGTTGAACTGACTGAGGTAACTCTAGATGTATTGTTGAACTGACTGAGGTAACTCTGGATGTATTGTTGAACTGACTGAGGTAACTCTGGATGTCTAATGAGAAGCACTCACTCACCTGAACTACGTGCCTCCCAGCCAGGTGCTCCACTTTCTGGGGTCTCCACACGGGGAACACACTGGTGACCAGACCCAGCTGGCAGCCGCTGCCCCAGGCCCACACCTCATGCTGGGTAGACAGAGCCAGAGTGTGCTGCTCCCCGCAGGTTACCTCCAGGATCCTGATGATCTGTTGGGAAGGACAGAATCACAATTACCAAGTCTGTTTACATGTACAGGGGATTTGACCTGGTGAAGTGGTGGTGTCATCGTCTAACAATAATTATAAAAACGGGTTGTTTGGATTCTGGATGCTGATTGGTTGATAGCAGGGATATATAGCACCACAATCCCACAGCCCAGCCAGTCAATTTATAATCTCCCTTGGAATTTGGAATTAGGCAGGAATTTGGTTTGGAACAGTTGGGGTTTCTATAAACCTTGCCGTCTGCCTCTCCGACCAGTGGAACAATATTGCAGTTTGTTTTTGGCGATCTCCACTGTCCCATGCATATGGATGTGACAAGACAGACTGCTTCTCTGATCCAGGCCAATTCATTTATCAGGATCATTATAATGGATATATCCAACGAAAGTAAAACAACCTAAAGTGCACTTCGTTTGCTGTCCTTTCAGCTGCTTGACGTGATTGTGTATTAGCTTTAGTTGGCTAGCTAGCAAAGGAGAAGTAGCTAGCCTGCATAGCTACATGCCACTGTTTTGTTTAGCATAGCAACCATTTGGCTAACAACTACAGAATCTCAGAATGAACGACCAGCCCATTTGGCTAACAACTACAGAATCTCAGAATGAACGACCAGCCCATTTGGCCAAACTATTTTGTATGGTGGTTAAATAAAACAAATGTACTTATTAAAATACAGTTTAATGAAAACATGCTGTTAATCTTCTTTTAATATGTTACCAACCGTTTTATAAAAGCAATAAGGCACTTAAACCCGGGAATTATCGTGAATAACTCCTCCGGCCCTTGGCTTCGCCTCAGGCCTATCAACAGCACTTCGTCAGAACTTATTCACACGACAATCCCCGGGTTCTCATGCCTTATTGCTTTACCAGAATAGACAGACAGAATACCAGGATGGGCGGCAGGTAGCCTCGTGGTTACAGTGTTGGGCCAGTAACCGAAAGGTTGTTGGATCGAATCCCCGAGCTGACAAGGCAGTTAACCCACTGTTCCAAGGCTGTCATTGTAAATAATAATTTGTTCTATACTGCCTAGATAAATAAAGTTTCATTTAAAAAATATATGGAAACACATTACTGGTGGGAATATGCGCATATTATTTATATGCAGATTTTCTAACTATGGAAACACATTACTGGTGGGAATATGCGCATATTATTTATATGCAGATTTTTTTTTATATTTGCATGAAAATCAGTCCCCAATTGGATGGAAACTCAGCTATTGTCATCTGTTGTTTTCAAATATGTCTGAAATGTTTTCTATAATTTTGTTGTTTCGTAATGAAGACAAAGACAAACCAGATACATCACCTGTGGAGAGACAGCCTCAGAGTCCACCATACTGACGAGGCTAGGATCTGGGACCAGGCCTCTCTCTGACAGACCACACTGCCCCGAGGAGTTCTCTCCCCACATGTACACAGCCCCTTCCCGTGTGACGGCGCCACAGTGGAAGGAGCCTGCAGCTACAGACACAACACTTTGACCAGAGAGGACAGACTCAAGGAGAGGGT